>NC_134485.1:221451115-221751115 GCF_040206685.1 Ascaphus truei
GATTTTCTCTATTTATATCTCTACATTCCTATGTTGACCTACAAATCAAAAATATGCCTAATTAATCTACAAATCAATAGCTCACCCATGAAAGGATTACACAAACAAATCCCAAACCACCACAACATAATTCAATACTTTTTTGACAACCCTGTAGACGCAAACAAGACATACATTTTATACTGTACTGTATGATCATTACAAGTGGGGAGGGAGAGGGGGGAGAGAGGAGGAGGGGGAGGGAAGGGGGGAGGGGGAGGGGGGGAGGAGGAGGGGGGAGGAGGAGGGAGGGGGAGGGGGGAGGAGGGGGGAGATGGAGGAGGGGGGAAAGAGGGGGAGGAGGGGGGAGGGGGAGGAGGGGGGAAAGGGGAGGAGGAGGGGAGAGTGGAGGAAGGGGGCAGTGGAGGAAGGTAGGAGTGGAGGAAGGGAGAAGGGGGGAGTGGAGGAAGGGGGGAGTGGAGGAAGGGGAGGAGTGGAGGGGGGAGTGGGGAGGAAAGAGGGGAGTGGAGGAAGGGAGGAGGGGAGAGTGGAGGAAGGGGGGGAGTGGAGGAAGTGGTGGAAGGGGGGGTGAAGGAAGGGAGGAAGGGGGGTGAAGAAAGGGAGGAGGGGAGGAAGGAGGGTGGAGGGGAGGAAGGAGGGTGGAGGGGAGGAAGGGGGTGGAGGGGAGGAAGGGGGTGGAGGGGAGGAATGGGGTGGAGGGGAGGAAGGGGGGAGGAGGGGAGAGTGGAGGAAGGGAGGAGTGGAGGAAGGGGGAGTGGAGGAGGGGGGAGTGGAGGAAGGGGGGAGTGGAGGAAGGGGGGAGTGGAGGAAGGGGGGAGTGGAGGAAGGGGGGAGGAGGGGAGTGGAGGAAGGGGGAGTGGAGGAAGGGGGGAGTGGAGGAAGGGGGGAGTGGAGGAAGGGGGGAGTGGAGGAAGGGGGGAGTGGAGGAAGGGGGGAGTGGAGGAAGGGGGGAGTGGAGGAAGGGAGGAGGGGGGGGGTTGTGATGGTGAAGGTCATAAAATAAAGGCATTCTGCTCGTCTGGGTTCCCTTGAGTCAGATAAAGTGACTGAAGAGTGTCCGTTCTGCAGCCCAGGGCTGGCGGCAGTCCTTTTAATATGTAATAATATGTCTAAATTGCACCTGAATAAGGGGCCTCTAGAACTGTTTAAAGGGTTAATTGGATAAGCGTGCCTGTGGTTTTGTGGTCGAGTCCGGCATTACAACACTGTATCACTGTGTAACCGCAGACAAGCAAGGGAAGCCTTAACCGCGAGCTAAATTGGTTAAGTGGTCTGCGGTCATGAAAAGATGCCAGATCGCGACATTGTATAATGTGGTTTCCTCATTCAATTAAGGTCAATTGGTAAAGTGCGTTTACGGTTATTGATTGAGTCCGGGGATTGCAACATTGCATCCCGACCTCAAACCGCAGACCAGGGAAAAGTTTAACCACAAACCACATCTTAGCCCTCACATAATTAAGCAGCAAACTTTTGATAGGAAGGTCCTAGCTTTCTAATTTTTGGTATGCAGAGTGCTAGGGGGTAGACATGTAATCATGTATAGTTAAGAGACTCTAACATTTATTTAAAAGGCATAAATGAGAAGTCGCTCTGAGTTTAGTATTTTAAAGTTATAGGAACCGGGACATTTACATTTCAGTCAGGCAGGACAGCGGATACATTAAGTATTCACTATTGTCATTTATGATCAGCCCTGACACAGATGAGTCATGCATAATGTAAGTTTCGGACTTCTGAGACTCCCTGTGGAGCTGAATCCAAGGTGTCTGCAAAAGTCCGGGGCTTCAAAAGATACCGACCTGGGGAAAGTGCTAAATGTCAGGAAATGTATATAAACAGTTTGCCTAGCGGATGTCCGGGCATCCTGGAGAAAGGTAGATATTCTGCCGCCGTGCAACGGGGCTTGGTCAGGTATGCTAAGCGGGTTAAGTGTGAGGTTAGCGCATGACCCTTGACATACCGTGAAGCCCTTTGTCCGGCTGCAGGAACTTTGGCAAACTTGCTTCCCACACCAAGATCGGGTGGGGGTTCAACTGTGTTCTTCTGTGATCCATCTGAAGGATTGTACCCCGCTACGAAAGTTCATTAGAACTAAGGACTTGTAAACGAATTCTGCAAGCGCAGAACGAAGATACTTCTTTTGGCGGAGAAACAGGGGCTGCAAGCGGCGCCCCTAGCCAAAGACGGTTTCGCGTCTCTTGTTTGCGTATCAACCCCGCTCCTGGGAATTGATACCTAGAGACTGTATTTCGTGGACTTTCGTTCTGGAAACCATTTATTTTGTTTTACCTCGTTCCCGTAAATGTTATTTCGTGTTATTTTGTAAATCAAGCTGTGTGTGTTTCTTGTGTGAATAAATTACAATTTATTTTATCTCATGTCTTTTCAATCAAAGGATCCAGGTATTTTTGTGTGATAAACACTGGTCTCCCGTGACAGGAGTGGAGGAAGGGAGGAAGAGGGAGTGGAGGAAGGGAGGAGTGTGGGAGTGGAGGAAGGGAGGAAGGGGGGGGAGTGCCTTAAGGGAGGAAGGGGGGGGGGGTGCCTTAAGGGAGGAAGGGGGGAGAGTGGAGGAAGGGAGGAGGAGGGGGTGAGGGAGGAGTGGAGGAAGGGGGGAAGGGGAGGAGTGGAGGAAGGGGAGGAGTGGAGGAAGGGAGGAAGTAGGAGGAAGTGGAGGAAGGAGGGGGAGTGGAGGAAAGGGGGGAGTGGAGGAAGGGGGGGGAGTGGAGGAAGGGGGGAGTGGAGGAAGGGGGGGAGTGGAGGAAGGGGGGAAGGGCGGGAGTGGAGGAAGGGAGGAAAGGGTGGAGGAAGTGGGGAGTGGAGGAAGGGGGGAGGGGGGGAGTGGAGGAAGGGGGGAGTGGAGGAAGGGGGGAAGGGAGGAGTGGAGGAAGGGGGAGGAGTGGAGGAAGGGGGGAAGGGAGGAGTGGAGGAAGGGGGGGGAGTGGAGGAAGGGGGAGAAGTGGAGGAAGGGGGGAGTGGAGGAAGGGAGGAAGGAGGGGGAGTGGAGGAAAGGGGGGAGTGGAGGAAGGGGGGAGAGTAGGAAGGGGGGAGTGGAGGAAGGGGGGAGTGGAGGAAGGTTTGGAGTGGAGGAAAGTTTGGAGTGGAGGAAGGTTTGGAGTGGAGGAAGGGGGGAGTGGAGGAAAGGAGAGAGGGAGGGGGAAGGGGAGAAGGGGAAGGAGGAAGAGCAGGGAGGAAGGAAGAAGAGCAGGGAGGAAGGAGGGGGAGGAGGAAGGGAGGAGGAAGGGAGGAAGGGGAGAGAAAGGGTGAGGGATAGGGTAGGAATGAGAAGGGAGAGGGTGAGGGATAGGGTAGGAATGAGAAGGGAGAAGGGGAGAAAGAGGAGAGGGAGGGGGGGGAAGAGGAGAGGGAGGGGGAACGGGAGAGGGAGGGGGGAAGAGGAGAGGGAGGGGGAACGGGGAAGGGAAGAGGGAGGGGGAAGGGGAGAGGGAGAGGAAAAGGGGAGAGGAAGGGGGGAAGGGGAGAGGAGAGGGGGAGGGGGAAAGGGGAGGATGGGAAAGAGGGGAGGGTGGAGAAGGGGAGAAGGGTTGAAAATGGGAAGGGGAGGGGTGGAAAAGGGGGAGGGGTGGAAATGGGGAGGAGGAAAGGAGTGAAAAGGGAGGGCGGAGGGGGAAAAGGGGGAGAGGAAAGGGGGATAAGAGAAGGGAGAGGGAAGGGAGAGGGGAAAGGGGGGAGAGGGGAAAGGAGAAAGGCAGAGGGGAAAGGAGACATGGAGAGGGGAAGGGAGAGGGGAAGAGAGGAAAGGGGGAGGGGAAAGGGAGAGGGGAAAGAGAAAAGGGGGAGAGAGGGAAAGGTATGGGGGAGGGAAAAGGGGAGGGAGAATGTGGAAATGAGGGGGAGGGGGAAAGGTAAGGGGGAGGGAAAAGGGGAGAGAGGGAGAGTGGGGAAATTAGGGGGAGGGGAAATGGAGGGGGGGAAAGGGGGAGGGGGGGGAAAGGGGGAGGGAAGGAAAAGGGGGAGGGAAGGAAAAGGGGGAGGGGAAAGGAGGGGAGAGAGGAAAGGAGGTGAGAGGGAAATGGTAGGAGAGGAAGGGGAAAGGGGAGGGGGAACGAGAGGGAGAGGGGAGTGGGGGAGGAAAGGGTCGAGGGGAGGGGGAGGAAAAGTGGAAAGGTGAAAAGAGGAAGGGGGAAAGGTGAAAAGGGGTAGGGGGAAGGGGTGGGGGAAAAGGGGGGAGGAGAGGGTGAAAAGGGGGGAGGAGAACTAATCAGCGATGACACGCATAGTAAACGCAATTGACAAACTAAAGTCTGCAGGTACATTGCAGTCAACCGCATTAGGTACATTCATTAGGAAACGTGACAGAGAAACCAGCACATCACGACTGAGTGAAGCCGGTGGTATCCAAGTTGTACTCGCCTGCACACCATTGTGATGTGTCAGCAAATTCCTGTGAGTTGTCATACACCAGCTTAACTAAACTGTTTGACTGCAGCCAACATTTCTTTTACTGTGTAGCAAACTGCATTAGGCCGAGTTCAGTGTGAATGCTACGCGACGTGCGCGCGTCCGTCACAATTTCGGGTTGTTCGGTGGGAGTTTTCAAACTGAAAACTCCACCGGCGACAAAGTACAGCATTGACGCTGCTACTTTTTGCCGCTACAACCCAAAATTATATTTTGGCCTACAGTCGCGTCACGTGAGCTGGTTCAGCAAACCAGCTCCGTGACACGTTCACCACGACCCCCCCTCCCCCACCACCACCACACTCCAACTCCTGCAGCCAAGGTACATCTCCCCCTCCCCACTTAACACTTTAACATGCGGGTCCTTTGTTCATTCCGGACATTCTGGGATCATATCAGCAGGATGCCTTGGTGTTACGCTGTGCTCACCACAAACTAGACAAGACCCTTGTGCTGAGATGGGAATAGGCAAACACCAGCCACAGACACGGGGACCCCATCCGGAATTTAGAATGGTCTTGATGGCCGAGTCTAAGATAGTAGAAATCAGAGTAAATGTATACTTGCTGGGTCTGATGCAGGAGAGGTCCGGAGCGTGGAAGGTACCATTGCCAAGGTCAGGGCTGGAGAGGAGCGGATCGTCAAAGTTCAAAGCCAGGGTCAGGGTTGGAGAGGTGCGGAGAGCCAGGTGAAGCTGAGATCAGTATTCCAGAGAGCGAAGGATCCTAGGACAAGCTGGGTCGGTACACGGGAGATCAGAACTAAAAACAAGGCAACAGGACGGGAACAAGGCAGGATAAGCAGAGGCAAACACAGGGTAACGTGAGTCTATGCTCAGCCAAAGTACCAGTGGCACAGCTGAGCATAAATAGCAGGCACTGACCAATCCCTCAGGGGGCAGAGTCCAGTTATAGGCTGGATGGGCAAGGCAGCTTAAGAGGATGGAGCTAATGAGCTCTTCTTGACCCGTTGCTCTGGTGCGTCACGCACGTGTGTCACGCACGAGGGTCACGTTCTGATGACACGGGACGCAGCCAGACTTCTATCCCGCGATGCGGGGTTTGTGCCTGCGCACCGTGCTAACAGGGGAGGGGGGCGCTGCTCCCACGGGAAGCACCCTGTGCGTGCGCGAGGATGCGCGCAAGGGAGCCCGACTGTAACGCCTGTATGCCCGCAGACCTGGCCAGTCCCCAGTACTGAGGTGGGTAAGGGTATAACACGCACCCACAGCAGTGAGGGTAAGATACGTTGCCGGGCCTGGTGAGAAAACGGTTAACGATATACTTGCTGAGTCCGGGGTGCCAGAAGTCGGAGGGTTAATGTCCAAGAGCCTAGGGTCAGGGGCAGGAGAAAGCAGCGTAGTGAGGTCCAAAGCAGAGTCCAGGGGTAAGGAGATACACGTAGTCAAGCCGAGCCGAGATCAATCCAAGGGAATCCAAACAGAGGCAGGAACAGGAACAAGGAGCTGAAACAGAGAGCTTGGCAAAGTCACTGCACACAGGAGCCACAGAGAAGCTATGCTGAGCGACGACGGAGAGGGCAGACTGGGGTTATAAGGGAAGGAGGACCAATGATAGCAAGGGGTGGAGCGGAGGCTTGGCTGAGAGCTTGCAATGATAGGTCCAGGTGAGCAGGAAGGGAGACAGGAGAATGATACCTGGTAATAGCCTGCAGCCGATGGGGGGAGGCGCCAGCAGCACGGGAGGGCAGGTAAGAGGATCGGGTGCGCGCGCCCCGATCGCGTGCATGCAGATGCGGCGTGCGCCGCGGAGGAACGGCTCGGCGTGAGAGAGGTAGGATGTTGAGGGAGCGGGGAAACGGGGCAGGGAGCTGCCGTGGGGCCAGAGGTGACGGGGACCCGCTGAGAGTCGCGTGTCCCCTGATCCATTACAGTAACCCCCCCTTGAGGATCGGACTCCGGACGATCCTCACAAGATTTGTGAGGAAATTTCCGTCTAAATTTTTTGAGAAGAGCTGGAGCATGGATATGATGACAAGGTACCCATGAGCGTTCCTCTGGGCCATATCCCTTCCAATGAACGAGGAATTGGAGTCTGCCCCTGGACCAACGTGAATCAAGAATGGACTGGACTTCGTATTCCTGTTGTCCTTGTATTGTGACGGGATTAGGTCTCCGAGGACGGTCCGGAAAGTGTACATTTTGGACAAAGGGTTTCAGGAGGGATACGTGAAACACAGAGGGTATCTTCATGGTGGGAGGAAGCGAAAGTCGGTATGCTACCGGGTTGATCAGTTCGAGGACCTTGAAGGGACCCAAAAATCTAGGAGCCAGCTTCTGAGAAGGAGTTTTGAGTATGATATTTCTTGAGGAAAGCCAAACTCTGTCTCCAGGTTTGTATACTAGGCCCACCTGATGTCGCCGATCTGCTTGCGTCTTTTGTTTTTGGATGGACCCTTGCAAGGCTCTTTGAATCTTTTTCCAAGAATTCTGTAGATTAGAGACGTGAGTATCTGCTGCAGGAACACCAGAGGGGAGGGAGGAGAGGGGAAGACTGCTGGGATGGTACCCATAGTTAATGAAAAAAAGCGACTCTTGCGTGGACTCATTCTTCAGAGAATTAATAGTGAACTCAGCCCAGGGTAATAGGTCCACCCAATTGTCTTGAGATTCTGATACAAAGCATCTGAGATATTGCTCTAAGGTCTGATTCATTCTCTCCGTCTGGCCGTTGGTCTGCGGATGGTAACCCGAGGAGAAGAGAAGGGAAATGCCAAGTCTTTGCGAGAACGCTCGCCAAAATTTAGAGATAAATTGAGTACCTCTGTCAGAAACAATGGAAAGTGGCACGCCGTGGAACCTGAAAATTTCTTTAGAAAAAATGTCAGCCAGGGTAGCTGAATTGGGAAGACACTTGAGGGGTATAAAGTGTGTGTGCTTAGAAAACCTGTCCACTACGACAAGGATCGTATTCATGCCGTGAGAATTTGGAAATTCCACAATAAAGTGCATGAAAAAATGCTTCCAGGGCCGTTCCGGAATAGGAAGAGGCAGGAGAAGACCAGAAGGTTTGTGTCGGGCAGACTTGCTCTGAGCACAGACTGGACAAGGTCTGGTGAAATCAAAAATGTCCTTGTTCATTTTGGGCCACCAAAAAGTCCATTTAATAAGGTCCACTGTTCTCTTGCAGCCTGGATGCCCCGCAGATCTACAAGAATGCCCCCATTCAAGGATCTTGTGGTGAAAACGTGGAGCCGCGTACAGACGTCCTTCTGACACCTTAAATCTCCTAGGAATATGAGCCTGAGCTTTATTGATTTCATCCAGGATATCAAAATATTGGCAGAAATTATATGTTTTGCGGGAAGGATCGTCTCAGACGATTCGTTAGATCCTTCCTCCGTAGAGAATTGGCGAGAAAGAGCATCGGCCTTGATATTTTTGGTACCGGGAATATAAGAGATCGTGTAATTAAAACGAGAGAAAAATAATGCCCAACTTGCTTGGCGGGATCCTAGATGACCAGCCCCCTCAATATATAATAAGTTTTTGTGATCGGTGAGAATGGCTACTGGCTCTTTGGTACCCTCAAGAAGATGTCTCCATTCCTGCAGAGCTAATTTGATAGCCAAAAGTTCACGGTTCCCGACATCATAATTTCTCTCGGCAGAAGAGAATTCCCTGGAAAAGAATCCACATGGGTAGAGTTTTTCTTGTGGAGAGGATTTTTGTGAGAGTACTGCCCCAGCACCCACGTCAGAAGCGTCTACCTCCATGGTGAAAGGAAGCGCTGTATCCGGATGCCGAAGGATGGGGTCGCGAAGGATGGGGGCGGAGACAAAAGCCCTTTTGAGGAACTCGAAGGCTTTGATGGCTTCGGAAGACCATGCTGTGGGATCAGCACCTTTTTTGGTCAAAGCCGTAATGGGTAATGCGATAGTGGAGAAATTACGGATGAATTTTCGATTAGTAGTTAGAGAAACCAAGGAAACGTTGAACGGCTTTTAGGGAATTCGGCAGCGGCAAATCCAAAACAGACTTCTATTTCTCAGGATCCATGGTGAAACCCTTATCGGAGATTATATAGCCAAGGAAGGCTGTGGAAGATTGGTGGAAGAGACATTTCTCCATCTTCGCGTAGAGGCGATTAGCACGCAGACGTGAGAGAACCACCCTGGTGTGACGAATGTGTTCTTCCAGGTTCTTGGAGAATATGAGGATATCGTCAAGATATACGATGACGAAAATTCCCAGAATGTCCCGGAAGATATCATTCATAAATTCTTGGAAGACGGCAGGGGCATTGCAGAGGGCGAACGGCATCACTAGGTATTCATAATGACCTTAACGCGTATTAAATGCCGTTTTCCATTCATCACCATCTCGTATTCGGATGAGGTTGTAGGTTCCTCTCAAGTCAAGTTTTGAAAATATAGCGGCTCTCTGGAGCTGGTCAAAGCGTTCGGAAATTAGAGGAAGAGGGTACCCGTTTTTGACTGTAATCTTGTTGAGCCCACGAAAGTCGATACAGGGTCTTAAAGAGCCATCCTTCTTTTTCACGAAGTAACCGGCCCCGGCGGGGGAGGTGGAATTCTGAATTAACCCTTTCTTGAGATTCTCCTCAATGTAGGTCGCCATAGCTTCGGTCTCAGGAACAGACAATGGATAAGATTTAGACTTGGGGAGAGTGGTTCCAGAAATTAATTTGATGGGACAGTCGTACGAACGATGAGGTGGAAGAACTTCAGCCTGGGTCTTGTTAAAGACATCCGAAAAGTCGTGGTATACCTCAGGCAGGGAAGAGGAAAAGTAGAGGCGCTGAGGTCAGCGAGCATGATAACAGGAGGTGAGACCGTTTTGTCCAAGGTAGGAGCCCACTGGATCGGTAGTTCGTTGGTCCAATCAACCCACGGGTTGTGAAGCTGGAGCCACGGCAGTCCCAAAATGACCTGGACAGTGGAGCAGTGGAAGACATCGAAGATGATGATTTCAGTATGACCATCCGCGGTGGTCATGGTGAGGGGAATAGATTCCCAAATAATGAAGGCTGGTTGAAGCGGTCGGCCGTCGATAGCCTCCAGGCCGATGGGCGACTTCTTCTTGACTAACGGGATACGATTATTGCAAGCATAGTCATGATCCAAAAAGTTGCCACCAGACCCGGAGTTGATGAAGGCTTCAACCTCTATCTTGATATTAGGACCCACAAGAGTTATGGGGAGAAGGATTCTCTTCGGTAGCTCTTTGGGAGAAGAGGGAAGCTATGCTGAGCGACGACGGAGAGGGCAGACTGGGGTTATAAGGGAAGGAGGACCAATGGTAGCAAGGGGTGGAGCGGAGGCTTGGCTGAGAGCTTGCAATGATAGGTCCAGGTGAGCAGGAAGGGAGACAGGAGAATGATACCTGGTAATAGCCTGCAGCCGATGGGGGGAGGCGCCATCAGCACCGGAGGGCAGGTAAGAGGATCGGGTGTGCGCGCCTTCTGTAAGGCTGCCGTGCGCGCGCCCCGATCGCGTGCATGCAGATGCGGCGTGCGCCGCGGAGGAACGGCTCGGCGTGAGAGAGGTAGGATGTTGAGGGAGCGGGGAAACGGGGCAGGGAGCCGCCGTGGGGCCAGAGGTGACGGGGACCCGCTGAAAGGCGCGTGTCCCCTGATCCGTTACACCGACTTTGCGGGGGGCCAACAGCGAGCGTCGGAGCGGGTCTCAGGTAAGTGCGGGCACGCGGGACCCGCGCGGGGACGCTCGTGGCCCGAGAGTCCTAACACTTGGAAGTCCGGATTAAGTTATGCATGACTCACTCTCCGGATTTCCCTGCCATATACATTTTGATCACTGTACTTGTGAATCAAGTGTTTCGGCTGCTCCGCCCACCGAATGTAAATTCCTTGGCTCTTATAATATTAAGACATTTAAAAGAGGGGGACTTTCATTCATGACTTTTCATGAAAGTTTATAAAACATAAACTATAACCATTTTAATGATAAACCCCCAACCGCTTGCACGTCAAATGTCAAAGCACTAGGATGTTCCTGGCCAAAGTTAGCTTCCTGCTTATACGCTATGCAGCAAGCTGCCGTGTTTTAAAACCTTTTTTACTTTTTGCGATTGGCAGCGAAACACTGTTGCAATGCACACACATGACATATAACTGATACATTACTTATAAAGTGGAACTCATGAGACGGATGGGGTCCTCTTATTCCTAGCGGGACCCACACAGACAATTATAATACATTTCCAGCACTGCAGCTAATACCGGGCTGCAGAGCTGACACTCTACGTGTTAACTTAAAAACTCCTATAACTCTCTTCACCTTATATCTGGTGAGAGAGGTGCAGAACCCCTCACTGGGTTCTGGGATTTGGGCATACCCCGGGACCTGTAATGTAACCCAGTTCCCTGCCCGGTCTTACTGCCCTGGTTTGTGCTAAAGCAGGGAGATTTGGCGGTGAGCTGCAAACTGCCTTCTAGGGAGGATTTTATCCGGGGTTCTGTGTTCCTCGTGTCCTCAGGAGTCTGGGAAGATCCTGAATGCATGTTTCGGGGTAACCCGCAACATTAGCCCCCTTCAACCCAAGCACACCCTGACAACAGTTTACCGTAAAATCATCCCTGACTCTCACGCCTTGATTACTCCGCTGGGCAGCACTCCTGGAACAGAAAAAACCCACACAAATCTTTATTACACATGACCAGGAAGGTATCAAAAGTGCACCAACATCCATACACAGTGGGCAGCGCTACTCCCCACACACTCTTTGGGTGGGCCTGGCTCTGTGGGCACCGGAGTGGTTAGGTACTCAGAGCACCCTCATAACTTTGGGGTAGATCTCTCCGGAGGTGGACATTGTGGTGGACATGGGTTGGTCATATACCGTGTGGGGATATTGTATAGTTATCTATGTTTATTTGTGTCAGTAAAGATAAGTTGAATATACAAGTGTGTGTACTTATTTACTGATTGTATTGGGTCCTGTGAGAAGTTATTCTGCTGCGCTAGGATCTCTCCCAGGTGGAGGCACTGTAACCAGAGAGCACGCGATCACCACAGACTCCCAGTGGCGGAGGATTAGGCCTCCTGTACGCTAAACAGGTACGCAGCACTCGTAGTTCCCTTAGACACAGGGAAAGGGGCTACACAAGTTTTAAATACTCCCAACATTGTTCCCATAAAAATAGTTACCACTGTAGTCCGGGCCGCCGACAGGGAGGGGGAGCCAGGATAAGTGTCCCAGGCCCGGTGGCTGCGGGGGGCCCAGCGGCCAGACAAAGCAGTTGGGCCCGACCTCTGGCCGGGCATAGCTGTTTGGCCAGCTGCCGGTGCTCTCGATGCAGCCAGGCCCCGGCTCTCCCCCAGATGGGGCCCTCCCTCACCAACTGTCCCAAGCCGGGCTCCTGACGCAGGCGCATGCTGGGCCTCTCTGACGCCGGCGTGCGCCGGAAGCAGGCTGGGCCCAGCTTCCGGCACGAGAGAGAAACTCGGTGTGCGCCAGAGTCAGAAGCTCAGGCACGGGACAGTAAGTGAGGGGGGCCCACAGCTGGGGAGAGCTGGGGCAGCAGACGCTTGAGTCCATCTCCAAGGTAGGTAAGTTCGTATTTACTTGGTGGGGTGGGGGCTAAATATTTTTGGAGCTGGGTGGGTTTATTTTATATGTATTTGAGGGTTGGTTTTATATATTTGGGGTAGGGGAGTAATTGTATGTATGGGGGGGTGTATGTATTTGGGGTGGGGGGTTGGATGTATTTGGGGGTGGGGGGTTGTATGTATGTGGGTGGTGGGTGATATTTGTTGAAATGTATTTGGGGCGTGGGTAGTTTTTTTAAGTGAAACTTCTTTGCTGGCAAGTAGATTTTCATAGGACAAATCTCCTTCATGGAAACGGAAGTGTGTAACGGAAGTGACGTAATTGGACTGTGTTGGCCGCGCATGAGTAGAAGCGGCCATCACCGGGCGCATGCAGAGCAGTGGCCGGCACCGTTCGTGCATGCGCAGAAACGGCCAACAACGCAAACGCATCCGAAGCGGCCAGCACCACCTGCGCATGCACAGAAGCGGCCAGGGCTGCCTGCACATGCGCAGAAGCGTACAGAACCACCTGCACATGCACAGAAGCAGCCAGAGCCGCTTGCACATGCGTAGACACGTCTGCCCTGCTAGTATTTCTTGCAGCTCTATTGATGGAGAGCCTAGGATTGCATTGGAGAGGACAAACTATACTACAGTAAGTAGCTGTATACCTGGTCTATCACTGAAGAACCCTGTGCAAAGGTTATGGGGAAATCAAAAACGCCTCTAAGCAGTTCCACCGGACTGGACGGACGGACGGACGGACAGACGGACGGACACACCACTGATGGGCAGGTTGTATCCCATGTACACCAAGGGAAGGGGGGGCAATATGCAGACCATGGGTGCTTTTGATTTGGCCGGTTACACGAACATGCACAGACTTACAAACAACACATATCTACTGTATAGTAAATACATCTCTACTATTAACTAATAGCTCAGGAGTTACACAGATACACAAATCTAATTACTTTTGGAGACCATTAAGATGGCTTCAGGCATCAGGTTTAAGAAGCAAAACTAAAGTTAAATTAAGTTGGAAGAATTATTCTACTCTATAGTATGTTTAGAAAGATAAATGGAACTTTAAGCATTGCTCAAGTTAAACAAAACGCATATGCTCCATAAAGAATAATCAGGATAAGTCATGTCAGGCTGAACTATTAACCCATTGCCAACCCAACCAACAACAAAAGAGAGGTGGGGTGTGCCGAGCACATGCGTTCTAAGTCAAACTTCTTTGCGTTTTGTCACTGAAATTGTATTTTGATGTTTATGATTTTCATTGAATGAAAGACTTTTGAAAGTAATGGCATTTACATAGTTTAAAATCCAATATATATGTATCTTACTTTAATTATCATAAGTCAATTGTATCATCTATTCCAACTGATACCATGGAAATTTCTATTGGAAAAAAATATATGAGTACTCTCAAAAGTCTTTCACTCAATCAAAATCATAACAATCAAAATACAATTTCACTGACAAAAACACAAAGAAGTTTCACTTACAATGCGCGTGCTCGGCACACACCCTTTTTTTGTGTGTATGTGGGGGTGGGGGGTTGTATGTATATGGAGGGTGCAGGGGTTAATGTATTTATGGGGTGGAGGCGTTTGTTATGTATTTGGTTTGTTATGTATTTGAGCGTTGGGGGGGGTTGGTATGTATTTGGGGGGGTTGTATGTATTTGGGGGGGTGGAGGGGTTTGTATATGTTTGGGGGGGTGGAGATTTTTTTTGTATGTATTTGTGGGGTGGGAAGGATTTTTGTATTTGGGGTGTAATTTTTTTGGAATGTATTTTGTGGGGGTTATTGTGTGTAGGGAGAGGGGATGAGTGTGAGGAGTTGGGTAATTGATGGAGGGGGAGAGTGAGAGGTGAGAAGGGGTGTAAGAGAGGGGGTGAGGGAGTGAGGGAGGAAGAGGGAAGAAGAGTGATATGGAGGGAAAAGGGGGGGGGGGAAAACACAAAATGAGTGTGTCTCCTAAAGAATTCACTATACTGCACTCCTACTTAATATAAAATTTAACTTTTAATATAATTACATAAGACATAAATTACCAAATCGTTGTGTATTGTGCATTAAAAATAAATTAAATTATCAAAACAAGCGTATGTGTCAGTGATTGTACGTTGGAATAATCTCAAACAACAATTATATTAGAGATAGCAGGGCACAAAACGCTAATAGTCAGGGTAAAAAAC
This sequence comes from Ascaphus truei, assembly GCF_040206685.1. NCBI lineage: Eukaryota > Metazoa > Chordata > Amphibia > Anura > Ascaphidae > Ascaphus > Ascaphus truei. Next base: position 221,465,284 of record NC_134485.1, read on the forward strand.
CCCCTCTGGGACACCTATGAGAACAAATACATATGTGTATATGTATAGATGTAACTAATAAACTCAGTGAATGATAGTATCACAAGACAGCTACCTGCTTGAACTAATAAATCACAGAGCACTAAGGGATGATAATATAAGGATGTATAACCATCCACTTAATATAGAAGTGCTGCTAATAGTGTGATAATGGAGGATGAATGATTCATAGCGTAGTGAAGCAATTGTTCACAGCATCATAGTCAATGAATCATTATATAGCTCACTCCAAATGAACATGTCACATATAAAGCAGGAGGTATGTACACTGAGTATTAGTAAAATGACCAATTTAAATCTACATAGATAGAGCCAGAAGACTACAAAGCACTACATAAAAGCAGCTCCAAGTAGGAGACTGACAACATTGGAGCTGCTTTTATGTAGTGCTTTGTAGTCTTCTGGCTCTATCTATGTAGATTTAAATTGGTCATTTTACTAATACTCAGTGTACATACCTCCTGCTTTATATGTGACATGTTCATTTGGAGTGAGCTATATAATGATTCATTGACTATGATGCTGTGAACAATTGCTTCACTACGCTATGAATCATTCATCCTCCATTATCACACTATTAGCAGCACTTCTATATTAAGTGGATGGTTATACATCCTTATATTATCATCCCTTAGTGCTCTGTGATTTATTAGTTCAAGCAGGTAGCTGTCTTGTGATACTATCATTCACTGAGTTTATTAGTTACATCTATACATATACACATATGTATTTGTTCTCATAGGTGTCCCAGAGGGGGTTTTTTACCCTGACTATTAGCGTTTTGTGCCCTGCTATCTCTAATATAATTGTTGTTTGAGATTATTCCAACGTACAATCACTGACACATACGCTTGTTTTGATAATTTAATTTATTTTTAATGCACAATACACAACGATTTGGTAATTTATGTCTTATGTAATTATATTAAAAGTTAAATTTTATATTAAGTAGGAGTGCAGTATAGTGAATTCTTTAGGAGACACACTCATTTTGTGTTTTCCCCCCCCCCCTTTTCTGATTCACTTTTCAGTTCACAGTTTGCACCCACTTCTTCAATTACCACATATTTATTCATTACTTTGCTTCAATTGGTGTGGTCTTGTGATCACTCCCTAACCCTAGTGTTTTCTCTAGTGATATGGAGGGAACAGAAATACATGGGAGGCGGGGGAGGGCATGAGTGTGAGGTGGGGGGGATTGAGTGAGAGTGGGGTAATTGATGGAGGGGGAGAATGAGAGTGGGTGAATGAATCAGGAAGAGATGGAATGAGACGGAGGGGAGAGAAATACAAGGGGTTCGCAAAACATGGGGTGGGGGGCTCGGTTGTAACTCTAGTCCTGGGCCCTGGAAAATCTGCCTGCGGCCATGACCATAGTTACTCTAGTCATGTTTACCACACACAAATAAACGTTTTGTTTATATATGTACAACTTGGATTAAAGAAGCATTGCAAGCTGTTTTTTTAATACAGGATTGAAGGGAGTGCCGGAATCTCCTGCAGTTTTCTGCCGTTTAAAACCCTCAGTCACATGGGCTAATAGGACGCCACGAAGGATGACGTCACGGCTCACTATTGGCCTGCAGGGCCCCCCGGGAGCTTTGAAAAGCAGCCATATAGTAAATCCTGGAGTGGCTACCAGCACCCCCTACTGAGGCAAGTACCCCCGGAAACAGGGGGTCCCGGGAGCTGAAATTAATGTGGTTCAGCTCCGGAGACCCTCTGCTTCAATCCTGTATTAAACCAATAAAATGGCTTGGATTGCTCCTTTAAAGGACCCAAAGCATGTAGTGTTCCTGTTAAATAGGAACAGTTGTGAAGAGCACAATTCTCCTTTATACATACCCTACTCCCCTGGAAGGTTCCAGAAGCTCCAATCTGCCTAGTAACATACAGAAGCTGCTAAAATCCACTCTGTCACTAGCCATGCTCCTTCTCTAACCCCCCGGGCAACAACTACTCTGCTCAAAGTTCCAGAAATTGACAGCCATTTATTTTTTTGCAAATCTCAGGTTTTACCAGGGGCAAGAGTGTACTGTACTGGAGTTTTATATTTTTTTGCAAAAACTCTAATCAAGCACAGTTTACCACATTTTATTTTATTACATGTGGCTGTCTGCCTCCCGTTCTTTCCTGTTCACCACTCTTTAATCATGGAGTGCTTGTGATGTCACAGAAGAGCCCCCAATGGTTATCTCAGCCCACTCTATGTTCAGTGGCAATGGGGAACTCTTAACCTACAAATAATATAACCACAAAAATAACTGTTTAAAGCTGCAGTTCAGTCTTTTTTTTTTTTTTTTTTTTTTTTTTTACTTCATAGTTTTATGTGTGCAATCTCTAATTACCTAAAGAACTGTATAGCTGCAGGTCAATTCGTTCTCCATGTATTGATAGGTCGAAATTTGGTGACATAATTAGTGAAGGGATCTGTTTATATTCTGCTTGACTGGCAGTGGAAGCTCATGAATATTCATGAGCACTCCTGCACTCACATGTGCTAGAGGGAGGGCAGGGCTGACAAAGGGGTGTGCCAGGGCTTGTGACAGGCCATGAAGGGGCGGTGCCTTAGCAAATGGCTGTTAAAATAGAATACAAGAAAATTGGTCTTTAAAAGTTGTTTTTTTTAAAACACAAAATGCTAAAAGTATTTTTTCTTACTACAGAACTGATTTATTAAAAAAAAAACACACATGCAGGATATAGACTGAACTGCAGCTTTAACTCTACCAGACCAGCCAACTCACTGATTTGATGTGCGCATTACTCATTTGGAGACAGTCTCACTGTGTTTTGCAGTCTCATCTACTCGGAAAAAAGTACTTTTCAACTAAAATAAAAAAAAACTGTTGGCCTCTAAATCACACAAATTCAAGGCCCCTGGAGATTCACATCTCTGCCAAACCTATACTTTTTAACTAACAGGTCTATCCCCAAACTCCATTACTATATTAAGTGGATTCTGACATGAGATAATAATTCAGCCATCAAGTGGATGTCATCAATTTTTCATTTCACTTCTCACCCAAAGCAGAATTTCCCTTTGGGGAAGAGAAGGTTTTTTGTTTTTTGTTTTTAATGCCCTGCCTGGGAAGCAGGGGGTCTCCGGAGCTGAACCACATTAATTTTAGCTCCATGGGCTCCCTGTTTCCCAAGATATATACCGCTGAGGGGGCTGCCAGTTGCAGGCCTGGCTGGGCACACAATATGGCTGTTTAGAGGTTGGCTGATAGAAAGCTGCGGTCATTCCTTATGGTTTCCGTCTGGCCTGCATGATGCATGATGTAGGACCTTTAAACAGGATTGATGACACTGCCAGCATCTCAAGTACTGTACGTATCTCGGGGAACAGTGGGTCCGCAGAGCAGTCCCCGTTGCTGAAATTAACACGGTTCAGCTCTGAAGACCCCCTGTTTCCCACCTACGGGGCTTTTAAAAAAAAAAAAAAAAAAAAATGTTAAGGAAATGGTTCTTTAATTGTCAACTACGAAGATATAATGAGAATAAAATAAAAAGTAAGTATATGATAGGTAAAAATGAAACAATTTTCATTTGCTACTCATCTCTTGTGACTTTGGCATGTCCCCTGTGAGATTACCTGAGCACACAAAAGACTTAAGGAAATAACTGGTTATTCAATAACTGAGAATAGAATATTTATTCCATTGACGCAATAGATTCTTTAAAGTTTATTTTATTAAGTGTTCCTACATGTATTCTTTCACACCTTCACTGTGTGCTGATTTTCCTATTGCAGTTTCATTAGTTGGATGTGTTTGGATTGCTGTTTGGCTAGAGTTGCTTAGGAAAATAATGCTGGTAATTGAATGGACTTATGAGTGTTGGTTAGCTTTCAGCCTAAACGTTTTGTGCAGTTTGCTTTCATAGCAAAAACTCCCTGTCTGCTTTTGAAATATAATTTAAGTGGCTGAAAGTGAAACCTAGTACATTTTCGATAGATTATGACATATCACCTTACATTTACTGTTTTGATGGGAAAAATTTCTTGCCGGGTAACGGAAATCTGTGACGGAAGTGATGTCATGGGCTGGAGATGGGCGCGCATGCGCAGAAGCAGCCGCCGTACTCCGCACATGAAAGGTGTGTACACATAACACATGAATTGTATATAGATTAATATAATATAGTAACTGTAATGATTTTATAATCATTAATCATATAATGTAAAAAAACAAGAGGGGGTGGGGCCGAGCATGCGCCTTCTAAATCAAACTTCTTTGCGTTTTGTCACTGAAATTGTGTTTTGATTTTTATGATTTACATTGAATGAAACTTTTGAGAGTAACGGCATTTAGATACTGTGCAATCCAAAATATATGTATCTTACTTCAGTTATCATAAGTCAATTATATCATGTATTCCAAGTGATAGTATGGACATTAACACAAAAATAAATAAAATAAATTATACTCTCAAATCTCTTTTATTAGAGTCAAAACATCACCATTGTAAATACAATTTCTGTGACAAAACACAAAGAAGTTTCACTTACAATGCGCGTGCTCAGCACACAAAACTTTTTTTTTTTGGCACGGACTAGCAGTTTAACTGTTCCCAACAGTTGTCGGGCCTCTTGTTGCCGCTGGGCACGACATCTCCCCAACTGTCCCACTCCCCAGCTGTCCCTCTCCCCAGCTGTCCAACGCCGGGCTCTGTGACGTCAGCTCGCGCCGGAAGTTTCGACACGCACTTCCGGCGCGAGAGTCCGGCGTGGGACAATACAGGAGAGAGCCAGGCAAGTAACTGGGGGGACATCAGGGGCGGCGGCAACAAGCGGCCCGAGCAGAGCCGGCAAGGCCCCCCACCCCCCCAAGTCCCGTCAGGATAGTGAGGGAGAGAGGCAGCAGCTGGGGGTCAGCAACCTACAGAGAGCCGCAAGTAGGAACGGAAAGAGCCGCATGCGGCTCGGGAGCGGCAGGTTGCCTACCCCTGAACAAGTACAATTTATTTACATAATAAAATGGATAAACGTCTGCTGTGAATGGTTCCGGGGTTTCACTCGTAAGCAGGTCAGCTGATATAATTTGTAATATTCGGTGCTCTTTAGTAACAGAAGGAGAAGTGCAAGATAATCTGCCTGGCATAAAGTATTGCGCAAAACAAGCAAATCAAGCTTTTCCAGCAATGGAACGTGGAGTCATTGAAACTAGAAAACAGGTGTGGTTGTGTTAAGTAAGAAAAAATGTACAGTGAGCTAAGAAATTAAATGTGCCCTGGTCAAGTTTAGATGTGAAGCAGGATAAATAACTTATGTTTTAAACCTCAAGGCAACATTTTAACGCTTTCTCTGCCACAGAGGGCTGCATTGCAAGGACCCTCTTGCAGCGAAAGGATTCGTGTCCCACATTCACACAGGAAAAGATACTGGATTTAAAATAAGGTTAGTTAAGAAAAACCTTGTCTATTGTTCAAAAATACACAACCAGTAATGTACATGATATACTTTGCATACAGCTTTTGTTTTATTGGAACTAATAAACTCTTTTACACCCTTTATGGCATTTAAAAAAAGAAAACAGCAAAAGAACCAGCATGTACATGGCTTTCGAGGCACTGCCAGGACAGTATACCATTGTGCACAATCCTTTTACAAAGTCAATCCAAGATCAAGAGGGGGTGGTGAGAACAGGAGGACTTCTGCCACTGACCCTGGAGATCAGGGCCAGGTCATTTACATGACTCCCGACTCAAATACTCGATTGCTCAGAAAACTTAAAAGGGGGTCTCAAAGTGGCAGGAATAATATATATTCATACTGCATGTAATGGGAGACAGAGAAACGTAATGGCAAAGAGTGACAAAGTAAGATTGAGGTGGGCTCCAGTGTAAAAAGCTTAGTAACTACTGCAATATGTTGGCACTGAGAAAGTTAAGGAAGTACACATAAACAAAGAAACATTGTTTGCAGACTATTTCATGGATAATAAAAGTGAGCTGGACCACTTTGGTACTCTGCAATGGTGTTGGTTCCTCTAGAAGCAAACTGGTAAATGCCATCTAACACCTTTGGACACTAAGCAAGGGTTATCCAGTTGGTTGGTCAATGGTTCGTATAATTCAGACCTTTTGACCATCACAGGGCTAAGGCTAGACACAGGTTAATTTTTTTGGCGGGGTTTGGACCCACAGTGGATCGTCCGGTTCCGCTGGTCCACAGATTTCTGCAGATGGATCTCAAAAAGGACGATTCGCATTTTGTGGATTTTTTATTATTAGTACAAATAAACTCAGCAGTTTCCGCAACCTGTGGATGGATTTGCAGAATTCAATCTGAGGATTCACCAATTTAATCCGACAACGGATTGCTGAATCCGCAGACTGGATTCAACAAATCCATCAACGGATTGTATCCAATGGTGGATTTTGATGAATCCATGTGGATTAAAAACAGACTAAATCCGTCAGGGGATTTTACACCGTGAAACCGCGAGAAAATTCGAGAAACTGGTTTGGGCGGATTCGCCCATCTATCGCTAAGGCTAGATTTCCGTAACACTTAATTTAAAGAGAAAGTGGAGGGTGGCTGGAACAGAGATGGCAATCACCATTAGGCTGAGTTCAGACAGGCTGCGATGCGATGTGCGCGCGGTTATGTGCGCACGCGTGTTCGACACACTTTCGGTTTGGTGTGGGAGTTTTCAAACTGAAAACGATACCCGGCGGCGAAGTACAGCATTGACGCTGCGGCACTTGAAGGAGACAACTGAAGATGTCATTTCAAGCGGCAGCCGTGTCACATGTACTTCGCCAGCCAATCACAAACACACAAACTTTGTTTCCTTTTTTTTTTTATTAAATGGCTGAGTAGTCCCGCCTCCAAGTCGCATCATTCTGTCTGCTTGGGATGAGAACACATCGCCTAGCAGACAGAGGCTCGCAAACGCGCGGTAGTGTAGCAGCCTGTCTGAACTCAGCCATATACAGTTTAGCATATTTATATTTAGGGGGTCTTCTTTCCATATAGGGGTTATCAGCATCTATCCGAAACAGATTTAGCCAGTAGCATAAAATGCTAAATAGTTTTTGTTCACATCAGTAATCCTTCACTCAACAAGATAGCCGTTAACACACTGGGTGCCACAGGTGACTGTGACTCATTATTATGCAATGCATTGTAAGTAATTCTGGTCAGATTAATTCACAGGGGGGGGCCTCTAGCTGTCAGCTGCAGCAGGTTTACGGGATGTGATCTGATGGCAATCACCCTCATAGCAATGTGTAATCAAAAGCCCACCCTATTTCTTATCTATGAAAACTGGTCCAAGTGTGATGTTATAACAGATTACAGATTACCACTACTACTACTTTTGTATTCTGAGGCCTCGTTCGGGGTGCAGCAGCGTCACAGGGACCTAGGCAGCCAATTAAATCATTCTTGAGAATGATTTCAAGACTGCAACTTGGATCCCTAAGCTGCCGTCTGTAGCCCCGCCCCCTCCCGCCTCCTGAAAAAGTCTGCTGGGGAGGATGAACACACATCGCCCAGCAGACTGCCGCCCGCCCTCGCGAACGCCCGCCCTCTAACTCCTGCCTCTGGCACCCTGAACGAGGCCTCAAGCCTCGTTCAGGCCTCGTTCAGGGTGCCAGAGGCAGGAGTTGGAGGGAGGGCGTTTGAGAGGGAGGGCGGCAGTATGCTGGGCGATGTGTGTTCATCCTCCCCAGCAGACTTTTTCAGGAGTTGAGGAGGGGGCGGGGAGGGGGCGGGCTACAGACGGCAGGTTAGGGATCCATGTTGCAGTCATGAAATCATTCTCAAGAATGATTTAATTGGCTGCCTAGGTCCCAGTAACGCTGCTGCAGCTTCAAAAAACGATTTTTTTGTTTAGTGAAACTGTAGTTAGCGGCAACTCCTGGCTTCGGAGACAGGGCAGCTGCTACCCTGACAGCCAGTATTCAATTTGAATACTTTGTGTCCCACGGCAGCACGCCCTCCCTCCGAAGCCTGCACCCTGAACGAGGCCTGAGGGTGCTGGCTTCGGAGTGAGGGCGTGCTAACATGCGAGCTGCCGTGGGACACAATGTATTCAAATTGAATATTGGTTGTCAGGGTAGCAGCTGCCCTGTCTCCGAAGTACGGAGTTGACGCTGGCTACAGTTTCAATAAACAACCTAAGGGCTCGTTCAGGGAGGCAGCTGAGGACTCGGAGGGGGGGCGTGCGGGAGGCAGTGCTGGGAGTTTGCTGGCGACATGTGATTATCCCCCAGCTGCCTTTTCAGCGTTGGGGAGGGGGCGGGGCTACAGGCTGCAGGGTTAAAGTATCCAAGCTGCAGCCATGAAATCATTCTGAAGAATGATTTCATTGGCTGCCTTGGTCCCTGTGACGCGGCTTCAGCTCCAAGAAACGAAATTTTCGTTTACTGAGCTGTCGTCAGCGGCAACGCCTGGCTTCGGAGGCAGGGCAGTAGCTACCTTGAAAACAAGTATTCAAATTGAATACTTTGTTTCTCACTGCAGCAAGCACGTCAGCACGCCCTCCCTCCGAAGCCAGCACCCTGAACGAGGCCTAAGTCGTTTTTTGAAGCTGCAGTAGCGTCACTGGGACCTCGGCAGCCAATGAAATCATTCTTGAGAATGATTTCAAGACTGCAACACCGATCCCTAACCTCACGTCTGTAGCCCCGCCCCCGCCTCCTCCCCGCCCCTGCCTCCTCCCTGCCCCCTCCCTGCCCCCGCCCCCGCCCCCGCCTCCGCCTCCTCCACTCCTGAAAAAGTCTGCTGGGGATGATGAACACACATCGCCCAGTAGACTGCCGCTCGCCCTCGCAAATGCCCGCCCTCCAACTCCTGCCTCTAGCACCCTGAACGAGGCCTTAAACCTACATTCTGCTCCGCCCACTACTGCCCACAGGAACACAAAATAGGTCCCTGAAGGCAGGTGAACTCAGCCTCACTAATCCTGTAATGTCCGTGCAATTAGAGGAGAAGCACTGCCATGAGATATATAGATATATATATATATATTATATATATATATATATATAATCCAATGCACAGTCGGCACACCATTTGCAAGTAAATAAGTTTTGGTGCTTATCCCATAAAGCAATAACAAACCATACGATACTGGTTGCAACACGACATCAAGGTACAGCACGCAGGTAAGTAAATCATACATTTTCAACACGAAAATGTATGATTTACTTACCTGCGTGCTGTCCCTTGATGTGTTGCAACCGGTATAGTATAATATAGATGTAGCCAGGTCCCCTCTGTCCCGCGACCCCCCCCCTCGTTACCTCCGCTGCCGGGGGTCACTCGACAGACCCGCCGGCACTTCTGGAGGGTGGGGGCCGAGCAGGGAGCACTCCGGATCTCCGGAGGTCCCCGGTGGCTCCCGAGCAGGGCGTCGCCATCTTGCGCAAGTTCGCGCATGCGCAGTGAGTCCCCGCATGCGGCGGCCAGCCAGGGACATTGCGCAGTGATAGCGCGCGAACCCTAGCCTACCAGGGACAGGCTCTTGGAAGGGACTACAAGTCCCATGAGCCTCAGGAGCGCCCCACGTGACGCCAGGGAGCCAATAGGGCTGGAGCATCTCCCTGCAGAGGAGATTTAGATACATTTCGCGGGCTCTGAGCACGTTAGGCAGTCGGCGACAGGAGCAGCTAGGGGAAGGAGCTAGGGTGCAGGAGTCAGTGACTCTGCACTAGGCCAGCAGCCCCCTAAACCCAGATAGCCCTCAGCCACCAGTAGCTTTGTGTTGTTTCAGGGACAGGCCCCAGGTTAGCGATCCTGCCCCTTATTATTCAGAAGTTAGTTAGGAACACAGCGGATGCTGCGCGTCCATCAGAGGTCTGGGCTCAGACCCCTATATATATTATATGTAAAGACTATCTTCCTGGAGGCCACACCAAGCAGTGACTGCGGCCTGCCGGCGGCAGACGGATCCCCGCCAAGGTACAGACGGTGTGGAGCCGAGGTGATATTATCCACGCCGGAATTCACCCCACGCGTAGGAGGACATCACGGCGGATCCCAAACCCAGTGGTATAGCGGCACCCGTGGCTGCAGCCAGGGCAGGTATCGTTACAAAGTGCACCAACAGAGTACTCACACGGGACTAGTGGCTGCGCAGTCACACATATCTAGTTCACTTGAAGGGACATATTGTGTGGGGTTACTGGACACGGGGTGGGATCACCCGGTGGAAAAGGGTTGCGTCCTGCGAGACGCAGTAGTTAGTGTCTCCTCTAGGGAGGGACACCTGTTTATCATATGCACAATTACGTTTGCAATAGTAAAGTCATTGGTTGGTTTACATGCTGTGTGTGTAGTGATATATATGGTCCTGCGAGGAACCACTCCCTCTCTGGTGGGAGCCATCGCAGGTGGAGGTGCTGCACCGAATGTGAGTTTATTCATATTATTATATGTGCCCCAGGTTCCCCATGGCGGAAGCTCAGCCCTCCTGTGAGCCCAACAGGTAAAGCACCACACCTGATAACATTAGGTTCTCCGCACCTACACTCTATCTGCGATTGGGGGGGGAATACCCGTTACACACATATATATATATATATATATATATATATATATATATAGTATATATTATTTCTTGGCAGAGGGCCAGCAACTCCCAATATCACCAAATTCAATAGGGGTGTGCTAAGCAGCTGGAAAGCCTGGCTCTCATAGGGGTTGGTACTAGGGGTGCTACAGCCCCCCTGGGTTTATTCATTCATTTTATATTATGGTAATTTATGTTACCGATTTTGTATGTGCAGTAGCCCTACCCAAAAATATAGTCCCTGCAATTCTGATTCGCAAGGAACAGGTTTAGCCATTCCCGTCTCTATATACATTTCCCTGGGGGGTAGTGCACATGTATTAAGACCACAACCAGTACTGGTTCCGATTGTTCTTGTAACCCGGATCGCTGGACACAATGTTTGCACTGGTGTTAAAGGGTGTGCATATTTCTTTAAACATCAGATTACTCTTTAACAACTGTAGAATAAGCGTCTATGGGTCAACTAACATGATTGTAAGCGAGGGCACAAACAGAACCGCTGGGCCATGCTGCCTCTTGCATAGGACATCACGAACAGCACAGACATGGGATACCTTCATATTAACAGCTCGCAGCTTCCATCACAGGAGCAGGGCGCCATGCGGGAAAGGTCAGAGTAAGGGCAGGTCCATGCTCTCTCCTCCCGTCACCTGCTTCATGCCTCCGGGTTACTAGCTGCTGATCGTCTCCGGTCCCTGCAGCTGAGCCCCGGGCAGCACTGCCGTCTCTCCCCGCCGCACTGCAAGAGGTCGCTTCACGTGTGTGGGATTTTTGTGTCGTTAGTAACGTCTTTTCGTCACTTTCATAGTGTAGGTGACAAGCAGTAGGTTTTGGCCGCCGGGTAATGCCCGGGGGAAGTTTGCAGGGAGGGCGAGGCCCGCGCTGTGCTGCTCAGCCTGGAAATTCCCACGGGCAGCACGTGCGAGAGGGACATTCCTACACACACAGACACACACACAGACACACACACACACAGACACACACACACAGACACACACACAGACACACACACACACACACACACACACACACAGACACACACACACACACACACACAGACACACACACACAGACACACACACACACACACAGACACACAGACACACACACACACACACAGACACACACACAGACACACACAGACACACACACACACACAGACACACACACACACACACACACACACACACAGACACACACACACACACACACACACACACACACACACACACACACACACACACACACACACACACACACACACACACACACACACACACACACACACACACACACACACACACACACACACACACTGTAATACAGGGGAGGCAGGACTGCAGGAGTGGGGGTCAGCACTGTAATACAGGGGAGGCAGGACTGCAAGAGTGGGGGTCAGCACTGTAATACAGGGGAGGCAGGAGTGGGGGTCAGCACTGTAATACAGGGGAGGCAGGACTGCAGGAGTGGGGGGTCAGCACTGTAATACAGGGGAGGCAGGACTGCAAGAGTGGGGGTCAGCACTGTAATACAGGGGAGGCAGGACTGCAGGAGTGGGGGGTCAGCACTGTAATACAGGGGAGGCAGGACTGCAGGAGTGGGGTATCAGCACTGTAATACAGGGGAGGCAGGACTGCAAGAGTGGGGGTCAGCACTGTAATACAGGGGAGGCAGGACTGCAAGAGTGGGGGTCAGCACTGTAATACAGGGGAGGCAGGACTGCAGGAGTGGGGGGTCAGCACTGTAATACAGGGGAGGCAGGACTGCAGGAGTGTGGTATCAGCACTGTAATACAGGGGAGGCAGGACTGCAGGAGTGTGGTATCAGCACTGTAATACAGGGGAGGCAGGACTGCAGGAGTGGGGGGTCAGCACTGTAATACAGGGGAGGCAGGACTGCAGGAGTGGGGTATCAGCACTGTAATACTGGGGAGGCAGGACTGCAGGAGTGGGGTATCAGCACTGTAATACAGGGGAGGCAGTACAGCATGAGTGGGGGGTCAGCACTGTAATACAGGGGAGGCAGTACAGCATGAGTGGGGGGTCAGCACTGTAATACAGGGGAGGCAGGACTGCAGGAGTGGGGGGTCAGCACTGTAATACAGGGGAGGCAGGACTGCAGGAGTGGGGGCTCAGCACTGTAATACAGGGGAGGCAGGACTGCAAGAGTGTGGTATCAGCACTGTAATACAGGGGAGGCAGGACTGCAGGAGTGGGGTATCAGCACTGTAATACAGGGGAGGCAGTACTGCAGGAGTGGGGTATCAGCACTGTAATACAGGGGAGGCAGTACAGCAGGAGTGGGGGGTCAGCACTGTAATACAGGGGAGGCAGGACTGCATGAGTGGGGGGTCAGCACTGTAATACAGGGGAGGCAGGAGTGGGGGGTCAGCACTGTAATACAGGGGAGGCAGGACTGCAGGAGTGGGGGGGTCAGCACTGTAATACAGGGGAGGCTAGGGTTACCATGTGTCCTGTATTGAACCGGACTGTCCTGTATTTGGACACTGTCCAGTAAAACATTAGCGGTGATACTGGACATAGTGACCTGACCGCCTTGGGAGCCGCGGGTTTTCCCCCAGCAGGGCAGCTTTCTCCATCCTTATTGGCTGCTGCTGTGGTATGCAGCCAATCAGGAAGAGGTGCTAGGAGCCTACCGGTGGGGCCAAGGAGAGGGGGAAACAGCATCGAGCGAAGAGAGGTGTGTGTGTGTGTGTGTGTGTGTCTTGAGCGTACCGTACCTTTCACCATTGTGTCCAGTATTTTTAGATAAGTCACCTGGCAATCCTAGAGGCAACACTGCAGAGAGGGTGAGGCGGTAGCAATGTAATACAGGGGAGACCACACCAAGCATTCCATGTAGGCACGATATATGTAAGCGATCTGATTGCAATAGTCCTGGAACTGCTTTAAAAGGTACCTGAGGCTCTGAGGGTGTCCTCCGTTCCGGTGAACTGTGACGTCACGATCCGGAGTGACGCACGCGAGGGCTGCAACAGTGTGTACCGGGCGGTGAGAGCTGCGACGCACTAAAGACCCAGCTGTTCTATGCTCTTACTTCTCATACTGCCGTAAGCCTCCATTTGTGAGCTTTTTATTGATAAATCTTGTCAATTTGATCTGCACCATGGCTGTTTTCTCTTTTCCTTGAGATTGCTGACCCATATACCACACCTTCCAGACTGGGATGAATTATAGTTCCAGATTGGCACACATGCTCCTTTTTCTACTTTGTTTGTGAGTAGGAATTTGGAAGCACTTTATTTATTTAACATCACGTTTTTACTGTATTACACTATCCACATTTCTTCTTTTTTGGGCACTCGGCGACGCTCCCCTGGATCTCCATCAACACTGCTTTAAAAAGTACATGAGGCTCTGAGGAAGCAAGATCCCGTTGGTAAATGGAGCATCATCAACCCTCCATACTCAAAGAAATATCTCAAATTGAAAACAAAACAAACATTTATCTCCTTAGGATCTAGAATGTGCCTTATCTGGTATTGTGATATCAAAACAATATAAAATGCCTTAAAAATAATCGGAGGAGAATCGAATTACGTTTTTTTTTTTGTTTGTTAAAACGGAAGCTGTCTGACAAAAAATAGGTGTCCCCAAATTTCCACTGCTATGACCATTGGAAAAAGTTAGTGAAACTAATGCTGTCAAACTTGTCATGAAACCACCAATCCGGCTACTGATTGACATGACCTTTATAGAGAGAAAAAAAGTCTGAAACATACAGAACAGGGATTTTGGAGCTTTACAGCAGCTGCGAAAAGCTCCAAATTTGTGTTAGTTTGAATCTGCTGATACCAATCCAAATGCCCATAATGTTTTCTGAGAGCGGAAACCCTAATATGAATGTCCTTCAGGATCCTAGTCATGTTAACGTTGTAATATTGGTTCTTGATGCCAATCAGAGCTAACACTTAATGCTGAGAAGAAACCAAGCGCTATGTATATTTATGGCGCTATATAAATAAAGACATACAATACAATACAACTAGTAAAACCAGCATGCAAATGCCAGATGCCCTGCCACATACTGAAGCCATTTTGACTTCCAACTTCTTGCTAGCCTAATTTAACAGAGCATGCAGTTTGCACAACTTGTCACCAGCAAACAGAATATCACCTGGATATTATTGTCCATCTAATTTCAAAGAAATACATTCCAGTAGTTGGACCAACCATCTTCCCCTGGGTAAATGTAACACCAAACTCCTGCTCCACCGAGTAAAGTTTGCAGCAGCCTATAACACACATCTTTAACATCTGTGTCCATAAAAATAGATATCTAAATAATGAATCCATGAAATGTCTCACATTACTTTTAATCGCCCATTCAAGCTGCAAATATTACATAAAGTGCATGAGATGGAGCATCCAGCTGGAAGGAACAAATATAAATAAAAGCTGTCTTCTAAAGAACAGCCCAGCAGATGGAAATAAGAAACATGAACAGGAGCAAGGCTGGCTGACTTTATATCCAATGCATTGTCAAGAGGTATAGGTCTGCAACACTAAGAACTGGAGCACATTATTTTGGGGCACCACAAACTGCACATGAAATTAAGAAAATGTGTATCGAAATAATTAAAGGGAAATTCCTGTCTTGTGCATCAACCATCAAATAAATCCATCTCCAAGTGCAAAGCGAAAAGGAACAAGAAGATCCTGCACCTGTTCGGCTGATGTGTCTTCCTGATCCCTGGTCTTACCTCCAAAGTATAAAGTAACTTGCACTGTTCTAGGATTTTTTTACACGACACATGGAGGTTGGTGTATATTTGTATCTGTGCATATTTATTTTGTATGCTGCTACAGTTTTTCCTGTGGAATTAATAAAATGTAAAAAAAATTAACGTACCCATGCTCCCTTTTTTTTTTTTTCTCTCTCTCTCTTTGCACTTCAATAGGTCTCTTGACACTCCTCCTTATCAATGTCATTGCTAACCAGAGCTCCATCTGGGACATAAATATGGTTTATCAACTTAAATGAACCAGGGTGATTCTTGGGAAGTTAGTCCAGTGGAGAAATCATATTAAAAGTTAAGCCGAGCTACTGCCCCTATCTGTCTGGATGAACCTGTAGAATATCCCCAGCAGATGCATCTTATGTAGCTCATCTGACCCAAAGCCCTGTGAAATGTGAATTTTAAAAATTTAGGCTTTCATTTCAGGGGTACATCATCTCAGTTCAAGGTCTAGAAATGGATCCTGCCAAGGTTTCTGCCATTCTGTGTTGACCAAGGTATTAATGTATATCCAGAGGTTTCTTTTATTTTTAAATTACTATAGATGCTTTAGAAGAAGTTGTCAGATGCCGAATGCAATGATGATGTGGGCAATCGAGAGCTTTTAGCCATGAAGATGGACCTGGAACAGTGGAGGCATCTCCTTGAGGGAACTTCGGTACCAGTCATGATTTTAACTGATCACAATAATTTGGAATATATTGAGAGGGCACGCAGGCTTAACACTCGTCAAGCAAGATAGGCACTCTTTTAATTTTTTTTAATATTATTTCTTATTGACCTGGATCCAAGAATTTGAAGGCGGATGCACTTTCCCACCAATTCTCCATTGACGACATGGACTCAGTTAATAAGGGTCCCATTTCTGCTGTTACCTTTACCATCCTTCATCGCATCATGAAAGCATGGGTCAAGTTACCAGTTGGGCTTTCCATTCCCCAGTTCAAGCACTTTATTACCCTTCTCTTTACCAGGAAGTCTTCCGATGGAGACATAAATCCAAGGTCGTAGGCCATCCAGTGGTCTGCATATATCTCTGTATGTGTAAACCTTTATGCAATATATTCATGTGTACTGTAAACAATTATTTAGTTGTTTCCCTGGTGTGTGAGGTTGGTAATACACTTACCCAGCCTGCATGCCAAGGGAACCAGGTTCTTGCTAGTCGAGGATTTATTTACTTAGAAAATGTTTTACCAGGAAGTAATACATTGAGAGCTACCTCTCGTTTTCAAGTATGCCCTGGGCATAGAGTTAAGATGACAAATAATGCATGGTTACAAATACACTTACATAAGTGAACAGGGTATAAATTATATACAAGACATAGCATGCACAGTTAGAGATAATATATATTATAGGCGTATGTAACAGTTACAGACCAGATTAAAATGTGAGACCGCTTTAGTTTTGAAAGAATTTAGACTGGTGGTGGCTGTGAGAGTCTCCGGTAGATTGTTCCAGTTTGGGGGTGCACGGTAAGAGGAGGAGGAGTGGCCGGATACTTTGCTGAACCTTGGGACCATGAACAGTCTATTGGAGTCAGATCTCATGATAAGTGCTGCATGTGGTACGGGTGAGGAGCTTGTTCAGATAGACGGGTAGCTTGCCCAGAAAGTATTTGAAGGCAAGACAGGAGAGATGAACTTTGCTCCTAGACTCAAGTGATGACCAATCTAGTTCTTTGAGCATTTCACAGTGATGTGTTTTGTAGTTGCATTGGAGAACAAAATAGCATATTGAATTGTAGAGGGTGTCAAGTTTGCTAAGGTGGGTTTGGGGTGCTGAGCTGTATACTATGTCCCCATAGTCAATAATTGGCATTAGCATCTGCTGTGCGATACGCTTTCTGACCAGGAGACTTAGGGAGGATTTGTTCCTGTAAAGTACACCTAGTTTGGCATAGGTTTTGGATGTCAGGGTATTAATGTGCATCCCGAATGTTAAATGGGAGTCAAACCCATATGCCCAAGTATTTAAAACTAGTAACAGGAGTTAGGGTGGTTTTAGCGTTGGTTCTGATCTGGAGCTCATTCATTGGAAACTTTAGAAATGTAGCCTTGGTCCAAAATGCCATTGTTACAGTCTTGTCAGTGTTTAAAAACAGTTTATTTTTGCGAAATCCAATTTTCACGTCTCAAATAGTGAGATTGAAGTATATGTTCAAGGTCGAAAAGGCTATGGCTGTGTGCTTATAAGATTGTGTCATCTGCATACATGTGTATTGAGGCTCCCTCTTACAAGCTGTAGGAAGGTCATTGCTGATCAACAGTATCGAAAGCCTTTGCAAAATCTAGGAATATTGCACCAGTGATTTGTCCCCATTCCATTCCACACTAGATTTCATTGCAAACTTTTAGTAGGGTAGTTACCGTGGAGTGTTTGGGGCGAAAGCCAGATTGGAATTGGCTTGGGAAATTTGCCTTGGTATAGTAATCGCTTAATTGGGATTGAACACATTTTTCATGAATTTAGAAGTATTGGGAGAAGAGAGATTTGCCTGTAGTTTGAGACTGTTTTTGTCCCCACTCTTGAAGATTGGGACAACACTGCCAGTTTTCCAGGTCTTAGGGATATGTCCTGCAGACCAAATAGAGTTGGCTATGGAAGCAATTGGTTTGGCAATGGCTGGGGCACCTAGTAATTAGGAATTTAGATTGCAGTAAGTCGGGTCCACATTGGCTGTTAGTTTTAATTTGAGGAGCGCTTGTGTAATCTCTTCGGATACTGGGACAAATTGAAAATTGTGAGCAGTGTTGGGAGAGGGTGGGGCTATAGGGGTAATCACAGAATGAGGTTCATGTTGGTGGTTTGGGTTGCGTTTAGCTAATAAGTTAGTAGCACACCCCACAAAGTAATCATTGAATGCATTTGCAATGTCAAGGGGGTTTGTCAGAGTATTATCCTCCTTAGTGATATTACTTGGTTGTTGATGTCTAGAAGGCTGGAATATATTGTTGATAACCTTCCAGAAGTTAGCTGGGGTTGATGTATTCTGGAGAAGATTGTCAGAGTAATATTGTGCTTTTGCATCCCTTGTTTGCCTTGTGCATATATTCCGCAGACATCTGTAGTGATTAAGATCCTTGGTAGTGCCAGTTACTTTGTAGCTTTTCCACAAGGCATCCCTGAAATGGTAGAGTGCTATAAGGTCAGTTGTAAACCACGGAAGGTGGGCCCCCGTACTCTTATTCTGGGTAGTGGGGCATGGGTATCACTGTGTTTTAAGACCTCGGATTGGAAATAGTCGAGCGCAGAATCGGGTCCGGAATTAAATCGATTTCTGTACCAAGGGCAGTTGGTAAGGTCAGCCAGAAACTGTTGTGGGTTACAGTTTCTAAACGTTCTAGTGAGGAGAACTTTAGGGCTTGATTGGGGTGGAATCTTCTTTCCTTACACAGTACACTATTGCATGGTCACTGAAAATGTCAGGAAGGATGCCAGAGGATTGGATTCTGGTGGGATTTGAGGAGAGAATCCAGTCTAGCAAGGAATGATTGTGAGATTTCAGGTTTGTCCTTGTGGGTTGGGAAATGAGTTTCGTTAGGTTAAGTGACTTGAGTTGTATCTGGATTTTGTGGTTTTTAGGGTCGAGCCAATTGACGTTGAAATCCCAAGGACTAGTAGCTCACTCTTCTCATTCAGAGAGGAAATGGAGCCAAGAAACTGGGTGATATCAGTCAGGGACTGGAGAGGGGCTTTAGGGGTGGTGGATGCCAACAACCAAGATAGGCTTAGAAAAGGGGAGGCAGATTTTGCCAACTAGGATTGTCAGAGGGTGGGCTTGGGGGGCAATTTAACAGCGTAAATTGTAAGGTGTCTGCAATATAAAATAACACCCCTCCTCCTCTCTTTGACCTATCGCTCCTAGAAATGGAGTATCCCTGAATGGCGATATTTGCATCGGGAGTTTTAGGAGTTAGCCATGTTTCTGTGAGAACGATGGTTTTGGGTTTATGCATAAGGCATCATGTCCTTAGTTCATCCAGTTTGGGCAGTAGGCTCCAGATATTTATGTGGGTGACAGACCTTTTTGGAATTTGATGGGGGTATTCTCAGGTATGGGACAGAGTTGAAAAGGGAGGGCCTGGGTTAAGTTCAATATCACCTGCTAAAGAGAGTAATAGTATGAGTAGAAATTTGAGCAGTTGTTTGCAAGTTGTAAATTTGTGATGTTTGCCATTAGAATGAGCAGTGGTTGGTGTGCTGGTTTTCAGAGTTCCCCACCAACATTCAGTAGATAGTGGAAGGCTTTTGACTAATCCAGGGTTATCCAGAAGGGGGAGGTTCTATGAGTGTGAAGATTCACTCTGCAGCTAAGATGACCGATGGACCAGGATGCTCTTGCCCCAACTAAAATGATCACCAAACCATGAAGTCAGCCTCTCTCTGATTGTCAGCACTCGCTCAAAGGCTTTAAATAGCTGCCAGTTACTATCAGCTAGTGCCATGCAAAGTATTGCTATAAATATAGATATTACTGGGTGTGCTTACTTGCTATGTATCTTGTCTATTACCTCTGCCTTGTACTTTGCTTGCCCCGACCTCGGAAATGTGACCTGTCCATTCTTGCCTGCCACTGGCCTTGACCCCAGAATAGACCTTTCTTGCCTGCCACTAACCTCAACCCTGGAACCAGACCTGACCATTCGTGCCTGCCACAACCTGAACCGGATATCACTACCCATGCATTTCTAGGACTCTGATCCCAGACCAAGGTCAGTGTATCACTCCCTACCTTTGCCTTGCAGGTTCGTATCCTAACTTGCAGACCACAACGTAAGATGTTGCACAGGCAATGCAATGGACCCCGCAGAGGTACTGAATTCTGTGACCCATCAGGGCCGGCTCCTGGGGGCCCATGCCACACTCCTTGCTATGTTGGATACCATCCCCGCTACGCTGCAGACCCTTCGCGGTCATTTCATTACTTTCGAGTACCAAACACACGGTGTTGTTGTGGTCCCACGGGAACTCAGGATTCCTACCCCAATCCATTATGGAGGTCTCCCCTCAGCCTATAGAGGGTTCCTGAACCAGTGCCAGGTCGAGTTTGACACTCAGCCTTCTTCCTTCTCTACCCATTGCTCTCGGCTGGCATACATCCTCTCCCTCCTTACAGATGAGGCTCTGGCATGGGCTTCACCCCTTTATGAAAGAAACTCCCCTGCTGGATGACTGTCCCTTTCATGCAGACCTTCCGGACAATATTCAACACTCCCGGTCATGCGATCTCTGCCGAGTCTGCAGTCCTGAAAATCGGACAAGGCTCCCGCACCATGGATCAATATACAGTTGTTTAGGACCGTGGCAACAGAGACTGACTGGAATGAAGGAGCTTTAAAGTTTACATTCTGTCAAGGCATAGGGGAGAGACTAAATGATGAGCTAACCAACAGGGATATCCCTGCTGATCTAGAAGGCCTAGTCGCCCGTTGCAATATGTTGGGTCTCCAAGTGAAGGAGAGACGTCAGGAGCAAGAGCATTGTCGTAAGCTCCAACCTGTCCTGTTGACCCGTGTGAGGAGGAATTGGGGGAGCCCCTTCAGTTAAGCAATATGCACCTCAAGGAACAGGAGAAGCAGTGCCGTCGCTCTACAGGGTTGTGCCTCTACTGTGTCCAGAAGGACCACTTGGCACAGACTTGTCCAAATAAGTTGGGCATATACACCATCACATCCCCACCTTACAGTCATTTGATTCATGTCCGTCTATGTTGGCAAGACCACTCTGTCTCAACTGAGGCCTTCATGGATTTCGGGAGCTGACGGTATGTTCGTGGACCAGGCCTTTGCCAATCGAGCCGGGATTCTCTCCTGAAGAAGCCATTTCCACTATTGATGGGAGTCCATTGGGATCTGAAATCTTTTTACAGGAGACTGTTCAACTCAAGGCCATGGTCGGTGTTCTGCGCCACGAATCTTTCCAGCTGTATGTTGTCCATTCCCCAGCCATTGATGTCGTTCTGGGGCTTCCTTGGTTATCTACCCATAATCCCCCAATTGACTGGACCTTGGCACGGATACTAACCTGGGAATCCTCCTGCCATTTTAAGTGCCTTTTACTCTGTCATCCAGTGAAGATTCACCGCCTACCGGAGCAAGAAAAATTGATTGATCTTTCAGCCTGCTACTCTGATCTCAGTTGAGTCGTCAATAAAGGACAGACGGAGGAGCTACCATCTCATTGTCACTTTGATTGCGCTATTGACCTGTTCCATGATACAACTCCATGCTGAAGCACGTATCCTCTATCTGAGCTAGAAACTAAGGCCATGAGGACATACATGGAGAACAAATCCATAGCATAGATTCATGCGCAAGTCCAGTTCACCTGCTGGTGTTGGCTTTTTTTGTGGCCAAGAAGGATGGATCCTTGAGGCCATGTATTGATTTACCTGGGTTTGGACAGGATCACCATTAAAAAAATGATACCCACTTTCCCTGATCACCGTAATCTTTGACCATCTACGCCAGGGGTGTGCAAACTGGGGGGCGTGGGATTTTGTTGGGGGGGGCGCGGCGGTTGCAACAGCCCCGCGCTCTTCCTTGAGGCATTGTAGCGCTTGTGCTCACAATGAACAAAGCGGGACCCCAGTACTGAGGTGGGAAAGTATATAATACGCCACCACACAGCAACAGGGGCACGTCTGGATAGTGGATAGTCAATGTCGCCGGGTCAGGATTGGAGAAGAGAACAGTCTTGATACTTGCCGGGGTCGGATCCCGGAGAGTAGTCGATATCCGGGTGCTGTGGTCAGGTGTTGGAGCCAGTAGAGTGGTAGGTGTCCAGGAGCCGTGGTCAGGGATGGAGAGGTATGGAAGGTCAGAGGCAAGCCGTGGTCGGTAGTCCAGAGAAGCGGAATCCTAAGTCAAGCCGGGTCAGTACACAAGAGATCAGACAGCAAAACAATATTAGGCAAGGCAAGGTAATGCAGCAGAAACAGGGACGTGGGAACAGCAAGGCTACAAGGAACTATGCTCAGCCAAAATGCCAGTGGCACAGCTGAGCATATATGGGGAAGTGTGACCAATGAGACAGGGGGGTGGAGCGGAGGTGCGGCCTCTGCGGAGGCAAGGATAGGCTGAGAGGTGCAGGAGACAGGTGGGAGTGCTGATGAGGGTTGACACGCAGCTGGGGAGCGGTGCACGTGCGTCACGTGTGCGCCCCACGTGTCACAACCAGGGGGCTGAGCTAAGATCTGTGGAGTTGTAGAAATCCCTCCATGGGCGCGCGGAACGGCAGGTAAGGAGGGAGCACGCCGTGGGGGACATGCTCCCCGATTCCTTACAGGCATTTAAGTTAAATGCTGGGGGTCCGCGCGAGGCCTCTGCAACCTCAACTTACCGGGGTTCTCTAGTCTTCTGGATGCGTCGCCATGGCAACGCGGCATCAAATTATGCCGTGGGGTCATGTGATGTACGCGTCACCATGGTAATGCATGTCAAATGATGCTGCGGGGTCTCATGATGTGATGTCACATGACACACAGCGTCATTTGACGCCGGGTCACAGAGAAGGGTGAGGCGCAAGCACTGGGGCTGTTATACAGGGGGGGCACAGCTCCAAAACTTTGCGCACCCCTGATCTACGCAACACAACTGTTTTCACTAAACTCAACCTAAGAAGACATTACATAAATAAGGCAAGGTGAAGAGTGGAACAGAGCTTTCAACATACTAAACATATGAGTACCAGGTGATGCTCTTCGGATTATGCAACGCACCCACAGTGTTCCAGTTTTTTGTGAACAAGATTTTTAGAGACATGCTAGACTTTTCCGTTATTGTCTACCTTAATGACATCCTCGTCTACTTAAAGACAATCGTGCAACATCATCAGCAGGTGAAGATGGTTCTTCAGCGTCTCCTAGAGAGCAATCTTTTTGCCAAATTCGAGAGATGTGAATTTTAAAAATTTAGGCTTTCGTTTCTGGGGTACATCATCTCAGCTCAAGGTCTAGAAATGGATCCTGCCAAGGTTTTTGCGTTTCTGTGTTGACCAAGGTATTAATGTCTATCCAGAGGTTTCTTGGATTTTCAAATTACTATAGACGCTTCATAAGAAATTGAATAATTTAAATAACGTTTGCATGGGTTAGACTTGTGAGTGTTGATTAGGGATGAAAAGTAGGTTTGTTTAGCCTGGGAGTGGGCATAATTGAAACAGGATAGTATACATTTGTAGTAAAGGAAGCCTGAGAGAGTGTGAACTTTCCTCCAGAGGCGTTCAGAGGTGCGAGTGCAGGAGCAGAACATGCGTGAGTGGCAGTTTGTATGGGGTTAGAAGAGCGAGAGAAAAAGAGGTGCATGTAGATCAAGAGAAGAGGATAGGGCAGAGTTGTAGTTTCTGAGCAGCTTTTCAGAGTCTGTAGCAGTGCTGTGAGAAGAGAGGGAGGAGCGCAAAGTGGAGTCAAGAGCCGGAAGGTTAATGGAATGCATGTTTCTGCAGAAACGAGGGGTAAATGGAGGTGGAGAGAGAGAGGAAAGGGGGGAAATGGAGAAGTCAGAGAGCAAAATGTTTTTAGTGAAAACTAGGTTCAGGTAGTGGCCATCCTTGTGGGTGCTGGCTGCAATCCACTGTTGAAGGCCAAAGGAAGGAAAGGAAAGAGAGGAGGAATAAGAAGGGTTCTATAATGGCAGATTGAGGAGAAGGGGAGCTCCACGCCTCCACCCCTGCCATCACGGCTTGCAGTGTGGGAGAAAGAATGGCCACCATAAGAGAGGGTAGCTTCCAGTGCAGAGTCAGACTGAGTGAGCCAAATCTCAATGATAGCAAAGAGGAGCAGAGAGTGGTAGAAAAAGAAGTAATGTACAGAGGTAAATTTGTTAGAAAGTGAGTGGCCATTCCAAATAACACAGGAGAAAGGGAGAGGGGAGGGATGCTGACAGGGGATGTGTATGAGGTTAGAGGTGTTTACTCCACAAGGACGTAAGGTTGCATGTGAGGGGCGGGGACGAGAGCATGTAGAAATAAGACGGACAAGAGATGTCCCCAGAAACAAAGAGGAGAAGCAAGGCAAACAAGATGTGTGAGGATTTGTAGGGGTGGGTTTTAGAGCAGGAGTTATAGCTAAGAGGAGTCAGAGGACACATATAGGAAAGCAGTTCATGTGAACTGAGAAGGAAGGAGAGATGGGGAAATATGAATGGAGTTCAAGACATAAGGCTTGTAGAAAGAAAAGTGTAGTTTGGCAAGAAGTTTGGTTAGAGCAAAAATAATTAGCGGAGGTGGCATGACAGTGCCCCGAGTGGCTATATCCCGAGGACTAATGAGCCGACTGAGAGGGTACCAGACCCAGTCCCCGCAGAGGAACCAGAGACGGTCGGTGAACCGGATCCAGCCCAAGAGATGTCGGGTAAAGTGACTGCCTGGGGTGATGAGGCACCGTTGTTCCCAGAGGCGCAGGAGCCTGGAGAGGCCTTGTCTATTGCCACTGTGGACTCGGAAATGATGCGGTGCCTTTCCCCTGCGGATGTGTCCCTCTTCCTGCACCAGTAGCCTTCGATCTTCGGTGGTGTTTCGGCCGCTGTTGACTATGCTGTCCGAGACTAAATAAGGACCGAATGGTGCCAACGACTCTGCATGCCAGTGGAGCCCGTTACCGATGACTGCGACCGTAAGACCTGAGATGCGGATCAGTCTACCTTTCGTGGAGGTGTCCAGAGGGCTGTCCAGAGACTCTCCAGTACCGATGGAGGTACCTTCCGGTGCCGACGATCACGTGGCGGAATCGGACAAAGATAAAGATCCCACCTCTACGCAGAGACCGGATGTCGACGTCCTTCTGGTGAAGGATCTGGACGAGCGCCAGGATCCTGTTCAACTTGGCGGAGATGACGTCAAGCTGATAGCAACAGCTGGGGCCGATGAGATTACTCTGATTCCCGCTCCGGTGAGTACCGCTCCGACTTGTGTAACGAGAACTGCCTTTATTCACTCTATGTATAAGCGACGGGCTAAACAGAAAGCAGCAGTAGTGGCCAAAGAGGATGATAGGTGTGTCCTGATGTCCCAACCCCTGCTTTTCAGTACCAAGACTATTTGCAAGGTCATAAACCTATGCCACAATCGATCGCTGCCCAGCCGATAATTAGCATTGCCCTTGTGTCTGGCCCCGGGGATATAACTGTTCAGGACTTAGATACTTTCAAGGCCTGTTTACCTACGACCAGTACGGCTGGTCTTCGGGTGTCTTGCTGCCCTTCTTTTGCCGGGACGTCTAACCAGGGAACCCCTTCTACCCGAATGTCTCAGGGTGGGTTACCGCCTGGGGAAGCTGATCGGGCCGCACAAGAATGGTACTCTAAAAAGAGGAGCCTGCGGACCTCTAAGACTCTTGTTCCCTCTTTGGATTGGAAGGACTGGCCCTATGGGAATGAGATGTTAATAGATGAAAAATGTATAGAAGATGATGTGTGTAGTGTCAACAGTGGGGTTAGTCATTATGCCATGTCTGTTGTGTCTGATGTTTCAGAGTTCTCAAGCACCACATCCAACACAGGGTCTGCTGTAGTAGAGTAAGCTGGATCCTTACCGTGGTGGTACCCTAAGTTCAGGGGATACGTGCCCTTTATGGACCACACAAGGTTCTTGTTGGAGACAGGAACCATAGTAGATGATTGGTGAGCTAAAGGAGTACTTAGTCCCGACGAGGCCGCCAGAGAAATGAGGAAAAGAGAAGCGGAGATTAGGTCAGGTGTTATACAGCCTACGGGTAATGTCCCAGATAATTATGTGCCTCCGGTTCAAGAAGCATTTATACTTGGTCCTGCCAGGTCGGGCTGCTGGTCGTCGGCTCACGAAAATCAGCCAAGCTGAGTGACATGTAGTACATAAGTACCGGAACTCCCATGGGTTTGAGTACCCGTATGTCCCGAGCTGTTAATGCGGGAAATTGACGCCAACCGGGAACAGTGATTAACAGAAGCTGTAAAAGCGTATGTGCTGGAACACAGCCGGAGCACTTTCCATAACATGCAGGAAAGAATAGCTTATTTGGTGCGTGTTTGGAAGGTAGGCAGATCAGTGTATATGGACAGGGTGGAGTACATTTCAGAACGAAATCCAAAACGAGTGTACTCCGTTAGTCACTAATGAGTCAGGAGTGTTAATAAGAATTTTTGGACCAGTGTTAATAAGAAAGCCTGACCCAGAGCACTACTATTGATAAAAAGGTTCTCCGTGTTGGGAGGAACCTATGTTCAGTATGGCAGCCATTTTGTGAATGTATATTCAAATAAAACTGTCATGTACTGTATTCACAGAGAATGTATATCATACTTAATAATGTGATATCAATTATGTAAAGTTGTTAGCTTGTTTTGTTCAGGTTTCATTCGACGATGGTACCCGGAAATTTAGGACCCAAGCGGGGTCGTTGGGAATCCACCAGAGAGAGAGTGTAGCCAGGTCACCTGATGGCTACTATTCTGCCCTTGGGCTGGCAGTACACCCTGGTACAATCAGATTGCCAGTAGTTGCTATGGGGTTTTCCCCCTCCGAGTAGCTGCATTTGAGTTACAGCGGGAGGCGGTGACATCAAGCCTGGGCATGACTAATCATGAGTCAGACCTGGTGCCCTCCTCCTAGCAGTACTTAAAGGCAGGACCGCCCTAAATTTAGTAGTGTCCTTCCCCCACTGAGGAAGGCAGGTCACACAGCTGGGAGCCTGAGATTGGGGCCTTCCCTTGTACTCTTTCCTTTGGGGGAGAGTGAGTGTTGACCATACCTCTGCCTCTGCTAGGGAGGTGGGGAAGAGCTAGCATGGCTCCGGGTGCCCTTAGCCTGTAGTGACGGTCCAGGGACCATCCCTGAGTGAAAGCTGGGATTTCTGCATCGGCAGAAGCCTGCCGTGTAACTGTGCTGTTCAGAAGACAATAAACCGTTCCTGTTATTATATACTTCCTGCATGCTGCGTGTCCTTACTGGGGGGAGAGGTAATAGTTCTACCGTGGGAGATCACCTTCAGTTCCTGGAGCCAACGGCAGATGGAGGCGCTGCACTGCTAAAGAGATATGTGGGGTATGAACCCCAGAAGCCTAGCCCTGTGTCCCCACTGCCATTGGCGAACGACTCAGCCCTCCTGTTGCCAGCAGGTATATGCACCATACACCGTAGTAATGGACAAATCTCCCACCGGGTGGGGGAAACACTGCACGTGTGCAGAGGTTTCTAGCACGAGACATTTTTAAGGGGAAATAAAAACAGGCTTTTATTTGCCACCTTTCAAAACATTAAATAGCTTTCACCAGCAAAACAGAGTTACAGGGAAACAAAAACAACCTAGCTCCTATAGTGAGCTCTGAGTAGATGGCATAGTCCCTGTCTACAGGTTGGGGAGCTAAGCCCCTTACCAACAACAAATATATCCAACTTGGTAATATGCTAGTCTTTACCTTCAGGCCCCTGGCTTCGTTCTGACTGGGGTAGGGCCTGAGAATAGCCACAGTGCAGGGTCCAGGATGCGTACCTCCGTGGATCAGAGATCGCCTGAGACTGCTGTCACGTAAGCTTTTAAAGTTCTAATGAGGCAGGTGAGGAGATCAATGAAGGCACTTTGCTTTAGAATGAACCTCCTCACTGCTGTATTAGGCCTGGGACCCGCTGCGCCCGGCGGCGCAGGCGGCTGCACAGGCTTTCCCCACCAGCAGGGGAATCCTCCCGAGCCGGTCCCGGTCCCCCCTGGCTGCACAGCTCACTACAAGCTGTGACGCGTCAGCCGCTAGGGGATACAAGAGAATATTAATCCCTAGCATTGACGCGTCACGTGGTGTGGCTGTGAGCCAATGAGGAGGGGAGTCTTCGGGAGGAGGAGAGGCTTCGGGAAGCGGGGAGGAGTGTGGAGTGTGTGTGTGTGTATGTGTATGAGTGCCTGCCTGCGTGTGTGTGTGTGTGTGTGTGTGTGAGAGAGTGCCTGCGTGTGTGTATGACAGCCCGAGCCCATGGAGGGAGGGGGGGAGAGTAGCGGGTCCCGCCGCTCAAGCCACGCCCCCTCCCGCTCAAGCCTCCCACTCCCTCCCACCTCCGGCTCCCGCTCCCTACAGACCGCATATCGCGGTCTGTGTATGTCAGCGCCCCGCCTGTCTGCAGTGCTTTCCTCTCTCGCTACCCAAAGTGGATCCACACTGTTACAATTTGGCTGCCATAGAGGATGTAAAAGAAAAGAGGAAATTTACCTTTGGATATTTCTGTTTCTTCAAGTCCTCTCTAGCAGGATACTTCCCATCGTTGAGTCGTCTTATATTTGGCACATTAATGTGTTTTCTGCTTCCTTTTTAAGAGCTCTGACAGAAGTTAACTGACCTAAGGTGAATAATAACCCCTCATATAGTGGTAACAAGAAGGGCTTTTCCTACCTGCTGTGTGGAGGAGCCAGAGATGGCAGAGTTCTTTAAGAAAAAGGGAGCCCGTGCTTCACAGGCGGGTGACTCACTCCCATAACTCCGATTCTAACAAAGTCCCAGTCAAAATTCTACAAAGAATGACATAGATTGTATTGTATTGTATGCCTTTATTAATATAGCGCCAAAAGTGTACTCAGCGCTTCATAAAGAATACAGTACAGGGAATTGTAATTATACAATAAGTGCAGCAAAATCAGACAATAGGAAAGGAAATCCCTGCCCCGAAGAGCTTACAATCTAAGAGGTTTAATGGGAAACTTACAGAGACAGCAGGTGAGGGAATAAGTGCTGTAGATGGCAGTCTTTGGTCACAATGGGCGGTAGGAGTGACTGAGTGTGGGACAATAGCCATGAGTGCAGACTATTGGGATGCTTGATTTGTGGGGTAAAATTTAAAGAAGGTCAGTGTTAAATGAAAAGGTTAACACCGTTTACAGGGGGAGAGGTGGCAGGGAGGCATGGGTGAGATCAGGTGTGTATGTCTGGCTTCAGGCTTAGGGGAGATCCCCAGCAGCAGGACGAAGTAGATAGAGGGTGTGAATAGAGGATTTGTGTGGGTGTTTTTTATTGAGGGGTAAAGAAGTTGTTGGGAGAGGGGTGTATAAATAATGGTGGAGTGGGGATGTTGTAGAGCAGCGGTGCGCAAACTGGGGGCGCGCCCCCCACGATTATGTAGGGGGGGCGCGGGCTGCTTGCAGGGAAACCTGGGGGCGGGCAGAGCTGTGCACGGGCGGCCAGAGGTTCCATGCTGCTGCTTCTATGTGTCTGTGTCTTGCAGAGGGGGCGGGGCTTCTCTCTGCACACAGACAGCCCCTCCTTCTCTTCCTGTCTGCTTCCCGCACCAGTTTTCAGCAGCATCGGGGGTTAGGGGATCGGAACATGTCGCCCCCACAGGTGAAAGTGTGTGTGTGTGTGTATTTGTGTTTGTGTGTGTGTATTTGTGTGTGTGTGTGGGGGGGGGGGTTGAGTTTGTGTGTGGGGATTGAGTTTGTGTGTGCGTGGGGGGATTGTGTGTGTGTGGGGGGGGGGGGGGATTGTGTGTGTGTGGGGATTGAGTTTGTGTGTGTGGGGATTGAGTTTGTGTGTGGGGGGGATTGTGTGTGTGTGTGTGGGGGGGGGGGATTGAGTGTGTGTGGGGATTGATTGACTGTATGTGGTGAGTGTGTGTATGTGGTGATTGAGAGAGTGTGTGTTGTAATGCAGTGGTGCGCAAACTGGGGGGGCAATGAGGCGCAAGATTAGGGGGCGCAGGCGGCGTGCGACAAAAACTGGGTGCGCGGGCCGGCAGACGCTGTGCGCGGGAGGACGCAAAAGCTATGCGCAAGGGGCAGCCAAGAAGATGTGCACAGGCGGGCAGCCGAAGATGTGTGCGGGTGGCTGAACAGGATAGTGCAGGTGGCGGCCACGTGATGGTGTGTGTGCGCACGCGCGGGGGCTTCGGAGGTATGGGGAGGAGTATGCCCGAGCACGGTGAAGTCAAATGCCCCTCCTTCGGTGTCTGCCCTGCAATAGCGCTGTGTTCCTGCTCTCCTCCGCTGGCAACCTGCTTCGCTGCGATCTTCTGCAAGTGAAAGGGTAGGCTGCCACTGTATCACTCATACTATGAATGTACAGAAATAATGTAAAAAAACTGTGAAAACACAACATTGAAAACGGGAAACAATAAATAATACTGTAGGTAGGAGTTTGTATGACAATGGGGATAGCAAGGCAAAAAGCATGTAGGGGAAGGAAGAAAAAAGGGGGGGGAGAGGGAATGGAGGTAGCAAAGAGGTGGATGAATGCCCCCCCAAAGGATTGCCTTTGCATGTACGCTCTCCCAAGCTTGGCACTTGGTGAGACAAACAAAATTGACTTTGAAGTGCGCTCAGCAGCAGTCAATAGACACACACAGCCACACACAAATAGCCCCGATCCACGCTTGCAAAATTATGCAGGACACCCTGTACTCATGCTTGGAGAGTTGGTGATGTCACCGCTCTCAGCGGCAGCGTGGACGCAGCCTAATTTTGCAAGCGCGAGCTGTTGAAATATGTAAGTATTTAAACATATTTGGATTTACATTGTATACCGTTTAATAAAGTTTTTTTTTTTTTCATGTGATTTTGATTACATCAGGCAGGGGGGAGAAATTTTATGGATGAAAAGGGGGGCTCGGCATAAAAAGTTTGCTCACCGCTGTTGTAGAGAACAGAAATGCTCACAAAGGAGTGAGGAAACAGTAAACAGAAAAAGAAATAGGGAGGGCATAGTGAGATGCAGGAGGAGAGAGTTCCAAGGTACTGGAGGATAAAAGTGTACAAATAAATCACAGATGTTAAAAGTTAATGTCTCACAGTGGAAAAGTTGTAATGCACAGTCCAGATCTTCCTCCAATCTTCACCTCCAAAATTAACTCTTGTAGACACTTTTGATGTACACTTATGATGTGACTCTTTTGATGTTACACAGCCTTATGGCTAACAGCCATGCTAAAGTGACTTAAGTACCCTATTCACATGCATTTGCTAACACTTAAGGGAGGGGTTTGTCTAATCAACTCACAGACATACAAAATAGTTAATTAGATTATAATTTCTCTCTCAATTGATAGGAGTCAGCTCACAAACATACCCCAAAAGCCAATTAAATCTTCATTTCTATTAACATATATCTATTCAGGAACATTAATGCTCTCCTACAAGCTGAACCAGCTGAAACCATGCAGCAGGTAACAAGACACCAGGACACAATGCACAGAAACATGAAGTAACTAAGGGCACAAATGGTTGACCTTTAAGAAAGACAGGAAGAATCAGGAAAACAGGAGCCATCGCAACAACCTCAGAATAAGAGAAATGATAGAGTCCATAGCGAATCCAGAGTCTTTTGTCCAGGGTTGGTTCAGAGCACTACTGCCAGATAATACAGCAGACTCCCTGACAATAGATCGCTGCCATAGAGCTCTAAGACCAAGGTCTCCAAACATGGACAAGCCACATGATGTAGTCTTCTGGCTCCACTTTTTAAAACAAGAGAGCAGCTTTGGTAGAAGATGAGAACATCACAATACCTGGTTTATGAAAATGTGAGTATGAGGGTGTTTCCCGATCTCACCCCTGCTACACTTACACGGAGAAGAGCGCTTAAGCCCACTACAGACATTCTCTGGGCTCATGCTATCATATACCGCTGGGGGTTCCCCTTCAAGCTCATTGTGATGTAGAAGTGTTCGTCTTATATGCTCAAAGACCCAGAAGAGAGCCAAGAACTCCTCGCCAGATTGGGTATACATCATGATAAGCAACGACAGCCGGCAGCACCTAAGGCTAGAGAGGAGTGGCAGATATCTGGCTCCCGTAAAAGAAAGATAGTGGGCATGGCTGCATCTCCTCTCAGAAGGGGGTATCCAAGCCCTTAGCCGTCAACCTACAAGAAAAAGTGAACATTTGTACTTCACCACTCTACTTTGTCCTTGCCTCGGCAGGACTTTAACTAGAGCAGACCTCAATCCCCCTCCCCCCCCCCCCCATCAAGGTTTCAGTGAAAGGTTTGGCCCCACTGCGCTACGTTAGAGTAAAATACAACACAAATATTTTTCTTGCTTAATATAATGTGGAGCAGGACTTGGGCTGAACCTAAGAGCTATGGGTATCTTGTGAGGGGGTAAAGGAGTGCACGCTGTTGGTT
This sequence comes from Ascaphus truei, assembly GCF_040206685.1. Lineage (NCBI taxonomy): Eukaryota > Metazoa > Chordata > Amphibia > Anura > Ascaphidae > Ascaphus > Ascaphus truei. Next base: position 221,497,686 of record NC_134485.1, read on the forward strand.
CCTGTGCTATTAGTTTAAGGTGTAGCTCTGCGAAGTCTGTAGGCCGACTTAAAGACCGACCGAGTGTTCTGGTCTCACGATTAGTTAGTGGAATTGGGCCAGAAGATCGCGTGGAATATGCCTGCCACTCAATCTGGGTGAAAACTAGGTCTGGGAAATAATGAGGTTAGCTAGGAAATTATGACTGGACCAAGGATTTATTTCCTCTAAAGATTTATGAAAATTGAAACAGTCCCAACAGGTCACCACTTATAGTAGTGAGTGGGTCTCCCCTCAAACCCCGCAAGAGTTCACATAACAAGGCCAATGACAAATATTCTCAACAGTTATGTAATAATGTTGTACAAATTCAGATGCAAATGTTGATGTTATATTGTACAAGGTTATGGTTTCTAAGGGGAAAAAAAATACGAGCGGTTCTAAGTTACCGGTTATCAATATACTCAATAAATAGCGCGGAGGCTGTCGCTGATCCAGGAGTAACCGAATTTTTTGTCATACTGGCTTTGCGATGCAGACCCCCTAAGATCTAAGGTCCTCAAATTCCCATACTATCCCACCATGGTTAGAGGACTTTCTGCCCATGAGACCCTGTTAGTCCGTGTGGCGACCATTATTTTTTTTCTACTCCGGGTTTATTTTTTTCCCTTCCCCTCCCCCTCACCCCTACAGAATACCGAAAAACAATCTAATACCAAATATACACAAGCCCTCAAGAGAGGGTACGAGTTAAAAAAGGTTGGTGATTCCTATTAATCTAAAATATCCCCCCTTAGACTAAAAGAATGGGTCTAAACATATTGTAACATAATGTTAAGGGGTTGAATAGCCCCAACAAGAGGCGCCTAGAAATAACAGAATATAAAAAGGCCAAAATTGATATTATTTGTCTCAAGGAAACTCATTTTAAATCCAACGAATCCCTAACATTTTTTGACAAACACTATCCCACAGTATTACTGTCCTCTGCTTCAACGAAAAAATGAGGAGTTGCTATACACTTCCATAAAAATATCCCATTCCACATTGACAAGTCTAAAAAAAAGACAAAGAGGGCCGCTACATAATAGTTAATGGCTCAATTTTCGGTATAGAGTTAACACTCTCTAATATATATGCCACAAACGAGAAGAGCGCACAATTTTTGAAGGATTTTTTCACTACACTAGGAAGCATGTGAAAAGGAAGAGTCATTTTGGGGGGAGATTTTAATTTGGCTCTAGATGCCTCCAATGACAGAACACTATCCTCCTCCACATCCCAATACAGTAACATAAAAATATGACAACGAGACATTAGTAAGATGTCTTCGTAACTCAAATCTAGTTGATATCTGGAGAGAACAGCACCCACAGACACAAAATGACACATTCTACTCTGCACCACACAAATCCTACTCGCGGATTGATATTATTTTTATAGATGTATCATTGGTCTCTAAAACGTCTCAGACAAAAATCAAGAAAGTTAGCTGGTCAGATCACGCCTCAGTAGAGATTAAGATTGACAACATAACCTCATACAATAAACATTTCTCCTGGAGGCTAAATGAGTCATTACTCAAAATTCATGAGATTGTTACTGAAATAGAACTGGAGATAGCTCACTATTTCCAAACCAACCAAGATACAGTAGTGTCCCCTCCCAGTCCACGCTGTGGGAAGCTCATAAAGTAGTGTTAAGGGGGAAATTGATTAGTATAGCCTCCTACCGAAAAAGATTAAGATCAGAAAGAATGGAAAATCTTAGGAAGTAGATAATAGAAACTGAATTGTTTCCACCCTCAAAAAGTTAACAAACCTTAGGGTAGAACTCAATCTGATCCTAGTTAAAGAGGCAGAAAAAGCCCTCGTGTGGACAAAAGAATGATTTTTGAAATGGCCAATATGTCCGTGTAGGAGGACATGTGCAGAGGTACACAATGGAGACTATTGTAAGGTGAAATTAAAACAAGGCTTTATTGTGCCTGTCGCTTTAAACACAGCAAAAAATCAACATAAGCGAAATAGGGAGCCAAACAAAAAAAACTATCTCTGCTTTGGAGACTATCTACACATGTAGCTCAGCCCTCTCTGACTGGGTTGGTTAGATAAGCTATTTACCAGCCCCAAATCATGGAGACATTTATCAATACACATAGACATAGATAAAAGTCTTATATGAAAAGTCTTATCTGTTAGCTGGGCTGCTGTAGGGGGAAGCTTTTCTGCTCTCTTGGAACCGCACCCTTGTGTGCACAGGCAATGTCAGGCTCCAAGTTTAGAATCTTGTCCCCTTTGTCTTGTGGTCAGCTTGTTGCTCAAGACATCTGTCCTTCTTTGGTTCAGCCCAGTTGTGGACTAAGGAATCTCTGCTCTGTCTCCTAGTTCAGCTCAGGTGTGAGCTAAGGAGTCTCACTTCCTGTCTCAGAGGCAGGCTTTTTCTACCACCTGTAATCAGCCAGGTGGTGTTGGTTAATTGCCTACCAGCAGTTAACCACCACACTGCTGGATTAGAGGCACATTTGTGAACAGGGATAAGTCCCCTGTTACAGTCCGTCTCATTATTAGCTGCCAGACTCCGAAACAGACAGGCGTACAATAATATTAAGTCAATTAGATTGGAAAACGGCACTCTTACCTCAAACCCAGACCTAATAGCAAAAGAGTTCTGTTTATATTACACCCAGCTATATGATGGCAAAAAAGCGGAGGCCAGAAGGCTGCACCCAGAGTCATTATCAATATATTAAAAGTCTTTGGGCCTTCCTAGGCTAAAATAACACAACAGAGTCCTTCAATAAACCAATTACTAGTGAGGAGATTGTAGCTATGATCAAAGGACTGAAGCCATCTGTAAGAGATGTGTGCAGAGGTACATTTAATGGAGACCAGGGTCGTCCCTGCTTGTGATTTCCACGCCTCTTTCTCATGGGCGTAATGACTTTTTGGGATGAAGCGGCTGCTATGTTTCTCCATCTCTTGCTCTTGTTTCTGGACCTTCTCGTGCTCCCTCTCATACAGAGTCACTTGGCCTCTAAGCTTGGCCTCCAGCGATGCTCTGGTGATGCTCAGGGTAGCCTTCAGTTCCTCATGCTGTTCTGCAAGGACATACTTGGTTCTTAGATGTTCCTGCAGCACTTGTACTTCTTTAGCAGTCTGCAGTTTTTCTTCTTGCAGAGTTCGCTACTTCTCCTCGGCATTCTGGAAGTGTGTACGCAGACCTTGCAGTTGGTTCTGCAGTAGGTGCTCTGCTTGTGTGCGTTGCTCCAATGCTTCAAACTTTTCATCTTCCAGTAGTTTCTATATTTTTGTAGCTGTGTAGCTTTTCCTTTTCATTGGCGTGGTCAGTCAAATCAGAATTTTCTTCTTTCAGGCTGGTATTTTCTCTTTTTACAGTTTCTATAAATTTGAGAGCCTCTTCATAGTCCTTCTTCCACTTACACACTTCTGAGTTGAGACTCCCGGTCTCTTGGCGTGAGACTTCTATCTCTAGGTTGAGGGTGTGAAGCTCCTTCTTAGAGACTTTAAGATCCATACTAAGACTGTAGACCGCTTTTTGAGAGATGTCCAGCTCCTCTGCGAGACTGTGAGGTTCCTTTTTAGAGACTTCCAGTTCTGTACGGTGATTGCTGATCTCTTGGTGGGATCCAAGCGGTATGGATCCAGCGCTATGCGGAGAGTCTGAACTTCGTTCTGAGATATGGCCATCTCTGTCCGGATACTGTTGACCTCCCAGTGTGAGGCATTCAGTTCTATGTGAAGAGTATGAACCTCATTCTGAGAGACTTCCAACTTTCTCTGGCAATTGCGAACCTCTTGATGAGAGACTGTAATCTCTTTCAGTGCATCCTTATATTTCTGTTTCAAGTTGGCAATCATTTTTTCAGACTTGCTCTGCTATTCATCCATGGCGGTAATAGTAGTGTTCGCAGTATCTAGATCCATCCTTAGATCTTCCAATTCGGTCTTGGCCGCCGAGTAAATTGCGAGCACAGTCTTCTGTAGCTCAGCATTATTTTCTCTTTTCATTTTCAATTCTTCATGGAGCAGATCACAGTTATGCCTGGCAGCTTTCAGTGCATCTTCAGGGCTGGTCAAGGGATCGTTACTCGCTGGTTCCGGCTCCGCTTTCCTGGTATGGTTGGTTGAGGGTTCCTCACTGTTGGCACCGGACAGACACTTCTTTGGGTTACATGACTTCTGCCTTGGGCCCTCTGGATATTCTGTCATCCGCATGACTAATCCTCCATTTTCTCTAGGAGGCAGGTTAACTCTGACCCCCTTTTTCTCTGCGAGATCTGCGGACGTGTCTGTTCCTTTCACGGTAAGTGAAGTACCGCTTTTCTTTTTCCGTTTTGGACGACTCGTCCCATCAGGGATACTGGGGTCTACGTCTTTATTTGAAACTTCAGCAACTTCACTATCTGTCAGGCTTTTCTTGCAGTTGCGTTTTGCTGGCAGGAATATTCGGGGTCGTAGAGACCTGTTTGTTCGATGTGTACCGAGTTTAGGCACCTCCACCATTCTTGGGGTGTTTTGTGGGTGTGACTCGGTTCAGGTTCCCCATAAGAGATATCTTCATCCGTATCCTCATAGGACTGGAAGGGCCACTCTTCTGTGGGGTAGGGTTCATTACAGGAACGCCACATCTTATCCTCAATTGGTTTATTTTTCTTCCTGGCCTCAGGAGGCGCTATAGCAGCTGTTTTCACTGTATTCTCTAGAACCCCAGCTGGTAGTCCTACAGGTGGGCAGACTTTGCTTGCAGAGTTTGTTACTCTCATCGGCGTCTCTGTAGACTTTCTTTTTCTTCTTTACTTTGGTAGGTTCTGAAACATCAGCAGTACTGTAGAACACACCAGGTGTTCCCCGCACTCTAAATGAATACAAGAGAGTAAATGATGCTTAAAAATGCTATTGTGTATTATAGAGCAAAAAAAATGTAACAACAATATTTACACGCAATACTATTGTGTATCATTGAGCAAAGAACGTGACAACAATATGCAAACGCAAGTTACAAGTAATAATTAGATGCAGGAAGGGGAGGAGGGATAGTGAGGAAGGGGGAATGTGATATCACTTGTCAAGTGAGGGTATGGTAAAGAAACCTCTAAAGAGGAAAGTTATTGGTGTAGGAAGAAACGAGGGGCAACGTTTCAGGGTTATGTACCCCTTCTACAGGCCCAATCCCATAGCCTCCACAAAAGTGGGACTATGGTACTTCCCGATTCCCTCACAACTAAATCCTACTTATCTTAAGAAAAGCGGGGTGGTGGCTGGAAGCTGGAGCAGGACAGCACGTTACTCACTCTGATATCACAGGTTTTTCTTTGTCTATACATATTGAGGACTTTATTCAAGTTTAACTGATCTAATATTGTTGCCTGTTGAGTCATAGAGACTTGCTCTAAGTGAATGCTGCAAATAACATAGAACTACCTGCAGAGACTGTTTGCATACACCATATCAATCAATTGTGGATTATACACTAGTGTGTTTTTGTCTTCTGGTCCAATCTTTATACGGGTGTGTCAGGTGTTCATTGCATTAGGTATCATACTTGCTAGAATATATAGTCTAGTGTATGTAATACTGTTAACATGTAAATGCATTCATAAACAGTTTAATTATTTTCTATTATTTATTTATAAAATGTTTTACCAGGAAGTAATACATTGAGAGTTACCTCTCGTTTTCAAGTATGTCCTGGGCATAGAGTTAAGATGTCAAATAATACATGGTTACAAATGCAGTTGCATATGTGAACAGGGTATACATTATATACAAGACATTGCATGCACAGTTAGAGATAATATATATTATAGGCGTATGTAACAGTTACAGACCAGATCAAAATGTGAGACAGCTTTAGTTTTGAAAAAACATAGACTGGTGGTGGCTGTGAGAGTCTCCGGTAGATTGTTGCCGTTTTGTGGTGCACGGTAAGAGAAGGAGCGGCCGGATACTTTGCTGAATCTTGGGACCACGGAACAGTCTTTTGGAGACAGATCTCAGATAAGTGCTGCATGTGGTAGGGGTGAGGAGCTTGTTCAGGTGGACGGGTAGGTTGTCCAGAAAGTATTTGAAGGCAAGACAGGAAAGATGAACTTTGCGCCTAGACTCAAGTGATGACTAATCTAGTTCTTTGAGTATTTTGCAGTCATGTCTGTCTGTTGTAATTGCATTGGAGAAAAAATGGCATATTGAATTGTAGAGGATATCAAGTTTGCTAAGGTAGGTTTGGGGTGCCGTGCCATATACTATGTCCCCATAGTCGATAATTGGCATTAGCATCTGCTGTGTGATACGCTTTCTGACCAGCACACTTAGGGTGGATTTGTTCCTGTAAAGTACACCTAGTTTGGCGTAGGTTTTGGATGTCCGTGTATCAATGTGCATCCCAAATGTTAAATGGGAGTCAGACCATATGCCCAAGTATTTTAAACTAGTGACAGGAGTTAGGGTGGTTTTAGCGTTGGTTCTGATCTGGAGCTCAGTCATTGGAAGCTCTAGAAATGTAGCCTTGGTCCCAAATACCATTGTTACAGTCTTGTTGGTGTTAAAAAAACAGTTTGTTTTGGGAAATTCAATTTTCAAGTCTCAAAAAGTCAGATTGAAGTATGTGTTTAAGGTTGGTGATGCTATGGCTGTGTGCATATAAGATTGTGTCATCTGCATACATGTGTATTGAGGCTCCCTTACAAGCTGTAGGAAGATCATTGATGAACACTGAGAAGAGTAGGGGCCCCAGAACAGAGCCTTGCGGGATACCACAGGTGATATCCAGGGGGTTGGAATTAGAGCCTGAGATGGACACATGTTAGGATCTACCTGACAGGTAGGACTGAAACCAGTTTAAAGCATGCTGCCCTATTCCAAAGCTCTGGAGTTTGTTAAGGAGGATAGCATGATCAACAGTATCAAAAGCCCTTGCAAAATCTAGGAATATTTCACTAGTGAGTTGTCCCCGTTCCATTCCACACTGGATTTCATTGCAAAATTTTAGCAGGGTAGTTACCGTGAAGTGTTTGGGGCGAAATTTGTCGAATATTGGGCTAGATATATTCAATCTAGGCCAAAGCTGGGGGAAACTCCAGTCTTCAAGAACCACCAACAGGTCAGGGTTTCAGGATATCCCGGCTTCAGCCCAGGTGGCCTAGTTGAAAGAGCCACCTGTGCTGAAGCAAGGGGTTCCTGAAAACCTGACCTGTTGGTGGCCCTTGAAGACTGGCATTGCCCACCCCTGATCTAGGCATTCAGTGGGGTTTGGAGAAAGCAATGTTTTTGTTGGCAGGGCCAAACACAGAAAAGAAGGGGGTAGGGGAAGAGCCAATGGTTGTGTTAGATTTTATGTCTCTAGTTGGGCGGCGAGAGGTTAATTTTACACGTTAACTTTTGATATTTATGGAAGTTATAGTTTAATAAATGTGCTGTGGCCTTACCACCATCTCATCTTGTGTGTCCTGTGTGTTATTGAAAAACTATTTAGTGTTATAAAGAAAGGGTAGTGCATCAAAGTTCCAATTCATCTAGATGAAGCAATTGAAGAAGTCTCTGGACTTTTACTGCCAGCTATGTGTTCTATAAAGCACCAAACTGCTATCTTAACAAGCAAAGTTGCCCTGTATTTACTGTACATGGCTCTTAATTGTTGGGGTGGGGGAGGGGGCAAATATGTATTAAAACACCTTGTGTATTTGTATGCATTCAAAAAAAAAAAAGTGAAAAAGGTTTAGCTCAATTAAGCAAAATGTCATTTTGGGGATTTTCACCACTTGTTAGCATTTGTACATAGCCTTCATATTCATGGATTTCCACCCCCCCCCCCCCCCCCAGATTTGTAAGAAAAAAAAGAGAATGATGTTAATGAACCAATGACCTAATTCGTATTGATCTAATATTCACTACTCAGTGCTATGGTTAATGCTAGGAAATAGCACTACGCTATTTCACAATTGTTAGGAGTTGAGAAATGTTTCTTGTCATATAAAATGCAAGTTAAAGAACCCATATTAGTTTGAGAAGTGTAGATATTTATTAAATTGTCATACCTTTCAGCAGGAGAATTCTTCATAGCTTCAGATGAACTGTAAAACTATATGGAAACTATGAATCTATAAAGAACTATTTAGTCAGTCCATTGAAAAGTAAGTTTAAAATCTTAGCCTATATGTAAATAAAATAAAAAGAGAACTTGTTAAAAGCACTCCGCCTCACAATTTATCAATAAAATAATAAAAACGATAATCCAGCAGTAAGGAAAAATACAAAACTTTATTCAGTCTCATCACTTAAAACTACTTCTATATTTCCATAAACTCTACAATCAGATTTTTTTTTTATTTTTAAACATCACTCAATTCTAAATCCTCCTTATACTAAAATATATTAAAATAGATATACACTGTATAGTATAAATATCACTAGCATTACTACATAACTGAAGGTGGAGAATAACCGGGTACTATGGCTTTCTGAAATGATTCTCACCTCATGTTAGAATTGCTAGCTACAGACTGGCACAAGTTTAGGGAGCATGAAACATGTAATAGCACCTGAATGTGCCCTGTGCAGTGGCGTTTAGCAAGTTTTGTTTACCTATCGAGACAGTACACTTTCCTATATAAGAAATACTTCATTTTGTCTGCCTCATCTGAAATGTACTACATGTAAAGTACATCATGGAGATTGTAATTGTTTTAAGCTGCAGTTCAGGCTGTCGTTTAAAAAAAAAATGTCATTCAATATGTGCATCAATACAATCTACACACTGACAAGTGATTAACTAAATTGCTGATCGATCCGTTCTCCTGTAATCGATCGCTGAAATTCAGCTGGGGGTTCACTAAATGCATCTTGGGTCCTATTCTGCTGCACTGGGAGCCAAAGTTCTGAGGAAGATCATGTGACCAGGCAGGCACTAGATTAAATTGGTTCACTGCTAGAGAGGACAGGGCTAAAAAAGGTGCTGCTGTCTCAGAAGAGGAATGAGAAGTGACTTTGTATATGGTTGCTCTACAAACCGAAAGCGTTTTACATTAGAATACATTAAAAATGTATTTTAAATAGTTTTTTGTTTTGTTTTTAAATGCTACAAGTATTTTCTCGTAGTACAGAACTGATTTATTGAGAAAAAAACAAAAAAAACACATGTAGGATATTGCTTGAACTGCAGCTTTAATGCAGAACGTTTTCTTCTAGGCTATGGTAAAAGCAGCGGCAGTATATGCAATTTGAAGAAAGGACCTACTTTTATTAAACATTAGGGCAACGCTCTTTGGACTATAGTTTAAGAACCTCGGTTGGAACTACTTAAGTTAAAATGTCTGCCCCAAATTTGCTGATGTTTGTCTTGCCACGTGGCCTTGCTCACTTTGGCCCCTATTGAAAATGCTGTGAAGCCATCTTCCCTTTACTTCGAAATAGAGCAAACCTATTTAAAAGGAAGATGTCTTTCCCTTGCTCAGGAAGAGTGAACTACACATCTTATTGAATAAGGGACTTTGCTGCTGTGGTGCTGGCTATATTCACCTGAGATCTTCCCTTGCTGTGGATATACATCATGATTGGCAAGTAACTTGATTAGACACAAACAGAACTGCACATATTTTCCCCTACAAGTTACAGCATTAAGTCACAATTGGCAAATTAAATGTGTCCATTGGGTCTCTGCATAATAATGTAGATATAAATCTAATGATGGAAACTCAGGAATTCAAACAATGTACTGTACTCCTTTCACCAGCTACGTGCAAATGCTCAAAGAAATTAATTATCTACTCTGGATATCTGAAAATATAACCGACTAGTGTCAATTAGATTTTTTTCTTGACTACCAATTTATTTATAATAAAAAAATAAATACATTTAAAAAACACATTCTGGCCTCATATGCAACCAATACCAGGACAGGTTCAATGAGACCATTAATACTACTGGCCAAAAACTCCATCCATTGAAAGTAACATTTAATTGGGACATACAAATGACAAAAACTCATCTATCTGATTCTTTATAATGACTGGCTCAGGGTGTAACGCATGTGGGAGATAGTGGGCCAGTGACATCTCCCAGGCATCAACAATAAAAACGTCTAGACCAGCAAACATGGATCTCATGATACTGTCCAGCTGCAGTGAAAACCAGTCGCTGTTGAAGAGGCTCACTTCAGGCCCGAGCTCCTGCACGTTAGCAGAGCGGATAACTATGGCAGTGGAGGGGCTGCGCTCCAACAGGCGCAGGACAGAGGCACGGATGTTCCTTAGGCGTCGGATGTATACCTCCACGGGAAAAGTGCTGAAGTGGGACCAGATGGTTAGAGCTACCACAGTGTTTCCTCCTCCTACAATGCCATCCAGTTCATTGGAGATGTAGCGTAGCTCATTGCTCGAGACAGTGGAGAAGCGGATGGGTGGCCCGTGACAGCGGAATTTCAGCATTATGTTGTGATCTACGTCGATAGACAAGAAAGGTCCAACGTTTTTAGGGCTACCAAGGTCAAATACCTTAATTTCTGAAAGACAGAGATATAAATTATTTTTATGTTAGGTTTACTAACATCAACACATGTTTACTAGCAAATTTTGCAACTGGAGCTGAATAGTTGAAAAGAACAGTCTTCTTTACCATTGTGAAGTCATTTTGATACTATAATTAGCAATTTCCCATTTATTAAATTATATGGATGCATTAAGAACTAAAAAAAAAAAAGTCTCCCAGGAAAATGAAAATAGTAAGTGACATCTGTGCACGTTAGAATAAGAGGACGCCAATTATGCGAATTATTGAACAAGCAGAATACTCAGCAAAAACGAAAGCTTAAAACAAAAACCTGAAAAGCAAGAAATCACATCACCACAATATAAAACAAACAAACCCCCATTCACGGGTAGAGATTCAGAATAGGTACAAATGATTGATATACAAATGGATTAAGGCTCAAAGTTACTGAAAGATGCTAACCTTACCAAACCTTAAGAGATATAGATCTGCAGGCTTAGCACTCTTTAGTAACTGAGGGCCTAATGTTATGTTTTAAGTAGTGCCAAGTCAATAAAGTATTTTAAAGATCAGTTTTCATTTCCTACAGTTATTTCAATCGTCAATGTCATGCAACTAGTAATTTATTTGTTAAATAAAACATGGATATTTTGATTTTAATACATCAGTGGGTGGGGCTGGTCTTGAGTAACATTTTTCAGTTTTTGTCCGCTTCTAAATATAAAAGAACAGTAAATAAGTTTCAAAAGGAAAATCAGGAGCACTAGGCACTAAGCACTAGTGAGTGGTACCTCATGGTATCTCTTGTCTAAACAAGTCTATCATTTTGACCGTTAGCTTGAAATAGCCCTTTACAGTACGTTATTATTCAAAAGCAGAACATTATCAACGTAACAACTATTTATGCCTAGAATAACGTGCTATGGGTAATGTGATCAGTTCGTTACACTTTACCCTCACAAAAGTGCAGAAAGGGTCTACGACTGCGATTTGATGCATAAAAGGTTATTTCACAGCTGGGGATGGTAATTGTAGAAGAGAAAACAGACGCAGTAACTACCTGGTACAAAAGACGTCAGATATTCAAACCACTGCCTTATTGTGGAGTCTCCAAACAAATGGACCACTTTGCCTTGCAAACAGTCTGTGATGTCAGAGGGCTTGTCGAACCGACGCACAGGTCGTCTTCTTGGCATCCATCGATCTTGGTAATAATAACCAGATGGGAAAGATTTGGAGCCGTAAAGAAAATCTTTATCTAAAAAGAATAAAACATAATAGAAGCGCATTAGTATTAATGCAGCACTCCTGGTTGCTCAATTTTGAATTTGCCTTTTTTGGGGGGGTTTGAACCATGTCACTACATTTAGCTCCAGGGACCCCCAGAACCAGAGATACTTACTGATGTCGTGATTGGTTTTAAATCTCCCTTTGGGTAAAATAAAATAGCCTCGAAAACATGAGCCAATAGAAAGTTGCAACACCATTGTTGGTGGATTCCTAATGGAGGCCCATTTAAACCCCCTCCAGAAACAACAGTAACTTCACTGGTAAGCATCTTCAGATCCGAGGGGTCCCCGGAGCAGAAACAAAATAAAATTGTTTAGCACCAAAGTACCTAGTTGTAATGATGCAAAAAAATAAATAAAAAAAAAAAAGGATATGTGACATTGGGAGGATTACCCCCCCTCATTAAAAACAAAGTAGGATATCAACATTAAAACATTAGCTACAATCGTTTAAAGAGCCCTGAAATGTTTTCATATAGGACTTTAACTAGGGTTCAAAGTCAACCGTTTAAAAGTCTTGAAGTTGTATTGGTCCAGAGAGAGTATATATTTTGGATACGTTTTAGGGTAATATCATGAGTTTTACACAGATTACACTGTAGTGCAGGGGTGCACAGCGATTACAGAGGCCCCGCGCTCTTCTCCAAGGCATTTAAATTAAATGCCGGGGGACAGCGTGAGGCCTCTGTAACTCACTTGCCGTGATTCAGCTGGCTTCGGGTGACACGGCGTCAAATAACGCAGGCACTAAGGTAAGGGGGGCGCGAGCACAGGCAGGGGGGCCCAGCACCACAAGTTTGCGCATATATAGATGATTTTGAAAACCGCTCATATTTAAGCTTGAATAAACTGCGGGGTTTCAAAAGCTCTGCACATCATTATTTAATCTATGAAAAACTCTAATATTGATCCCGTATAATAACCTACAACAGTTTAAAGTCAGAAAATGTTCACTTAAAAGTCCAGTGATGCAATGTGGGTTATTAGTGTCAGAACTCAAAAGGGAAGCTTTTTGGTCATGTTTTGACAATTGAACATAATTGAAGATAAAAATGTGATACTTCACATCTGTTTTATACTGTTTTTTTGGTCTGGCATCCAGGGTCTGTTTAATTCAAAAGTTAGCCTAGACCGTAAAATGTAAAATAAATAAATATTTTTAAGAGACCTTCATTTAATATTTAAAACACCAATTTTTGGGCAATGTTGCCCCACTACTTAAAACCTGCTGATTGGACACATTCTTCATTACACTGGGGAAGGGCGGAGGCAAATCTGGTTACTTTATACCTTGACCTGTGACCGCATCAGTAACACAATACAAGAAAATAAAATTAGTGACGGCCAGTGACACCAAACATATATATTTTTTAACACACAAAAAACAGGAAGCATTGAAAACAGGAAACAATAGAAAGCACAGCAATTATTGTCCCGTAAGAACGTAGTGGTGTGACGGCTGGTGGTGACACCCTCCCAGGAAGGAAATGATGAATCTGTGTCACCATTCCTTATGAAATAATTTGTCATTAGACGTTTGCAGCATCATCCATTACTAAAAGTACAGCCTGCATTAAGCAAACATTCGGGTGGCCTTTCCCCTTGTGATTTGGCGTCCCTTCAGTATCACACTGTAGATTTATGCGACAATGACATATAGCTAGGGTTAAGCAATATCCGATTTTCCCACAGTAACGAGATAAAATTTTTTTTATGATAATAGTACTTATAGTAATAAATATCTGTTAAATACAAAGCAAAAACCCATACTACACACGATAACTGTAGAAGACAAATAATTTGAAAACATTTTTTCATAATTGTTTAAGAGAAATATTTTGGAAAGTATTCCTGTTCTGAAATATATTACACAATAAATATCCAACAAGAGATGAGGGTAAGGAACAGATAAGAGGAAAGGGGTTAGCCCAGGGCAAAGCAATCATCCAGTGAGGAAGGGGCACTACTAACCTCAGGCAAGGAGGATTACCGTAATCCCATTCACAATGGCAGCATGATGCTGCACATCTTAAAGTGCGTCACTATCTGTCCTTAAACCGTCACTGATATATATGGCGGAGTGATTAGAATGATGAAAAAAAAATGAAGTCAAGCACACCAAAAATAAGGAGTAATCAAAAGATAACAAAAATGCACCTTAATCAGGGCTACAAATATTGACAACCAACACACATAAATAGTGTCGTTAGTTAAATTACCCACCACCCACCTCCCTCCTGATGCAATAACCCACTGCTGAGTGCAGAAGGAGCTCCCGCCGCACGCAGTGACCGTCTCCATGTGATGGAGTCACATCGTTGGGCGGCCTCGTGACGATGTCACTGCATCGGACCGCAGAGAACAGAGACCGCATCCCACGGCATACGGACAGCAATGGGAAGCATCGGTTGGGAGGGGCATCACCATGGCGACGTGACATCATCACTTGGAGACGGTCTCTACGTTTGGCGGGAGCATCAAATCAAGAGGGGTGGGTGGTGGGTAATTAATTAAGGGCACTATTTATGGGTGTTAGTTGTCAATATTTGTATCCCTGAGGAAGGTGCTTGTTTGCACCGAAACGTTGGATACTACCATGACTCAAGTCATAAAAATGACCTTTTTTGTTACGTTTTGATTTCTTCTTATTTTTGGTGTGCTTGACTTAATTTTTTCATGATTTCTACTTCTTGACCGGATGTTGTAGCACCCTTCTTGATATGTTTATATTATACTAGACCCCTTGCAGGGGCATCCCAAGTGGCTGGACCTGATTCTCTATTTTTCTGAGTGATTAGAATACCACGAAATTAGAAAATGACAAAATTGACTAATTTTTTACTGCAATATTATGGTCATACCGGTCGGTATGCCCAACTCTACAATAAGGGAAAGCAAAACCAAAAGCCTCCCAATTCAAAAGGCTATGAATCAATCTTCCCATGCTGGAGAAGAGTTCAGCTCCATTCAAATAATTAGGAGTAAAACCTTAGACACAGGGCATTTTTTTGCACAGTATATTGAATAGGTATACAGTCTTCTTCCCGAAGCCTTCGTTTTATGTTCTGTCTCTTACATACATTCAGTGAAGATTCATCAATGTTTATACAGCAAAGTGAAATATAGTTAGATTATAGTTATGAGATTTATATAGAATATAGTTATATGAGATGTGGAGATGGTCAAACGAGTAGGAACTGGAAGGTATTTAAGAGGGAACTAGCAAAAAGGTATCAGGAGGATGAAAGGCTCAGCAAAATGGGTGAGGGGGAAAAAAATCATTGTCAAGTAGCTGCAATCTTTACAACACAGGGTATGGAGAAATGAGAAGAGAAGTTGGTCGATGGGTACATTACTTTAAGTAGAATGTTATGAGGCCAGAAATGAAAATTTTTACTTTATAGAGACAGGGAGTATTTATAAACTATATACACAAATCTTTTGTAATTTTTAGATTCACTGCAAAATGTTACTTAATTTAGGTAAAGAATGAAGTCTTAAACATACTAAGACAAACAAATTCACATGTTTAGAAGATAGGAGCCAAAACCAACCTTCTCTGGGATGCCAAGCAAATAAAAATACCACTTGTGAGCACATTCACGCCTGACAGTTTAACAAACCTGCCTTTTCTCCATTATTCATTAGCATGCAATGCTTCCACTGCAGCCATGCTTAGATAACATCCACAGCGTGTCACTTTTAGCTCCTTATCCATTTTAACATGGACCCCTATCATCATATGTCTGCCACATTAAACAGCTATTCAGCACAGCTTGAATCAGTGCATAGCCAGTAAACCTACTCACAGAGAGCTATTTCAACCTTTTGAGTCTCATCAGTGTGAGGTTGGTTACTGGCTTTGCAATCAACAACAATTGTGGAATAGACTATGGGCTAAAGTTACTAAGAATTGCTACTCAATGAGACACCTTCCTGCTGCTCCGGGAGATGTATCATGGTCCATTCCCTTGAGAAGAGAATGACTGATAGAATGAAAAGCTGCAAGGGAATTCAGGAAGGAGAAAGAGACAACAATTTGATCTCACCGCTCACCTAATTTAGAGTCAATGGTAAAAACAGGTGCTTACAGGAGACATATATAGTACGAGAAAGCACAAAAGGGTTGAAGAAAATCGAACCAAGGTCCCTGTTTGCTGCACTCTATCAAATCACAAAGATATCCGTAAGACTTAAGAGTCCAATCTAAAAAGGTACGTTTTACAAATAATATAGGTGACCATTAGTAAACGCCTCACGTAGTGGGACAGCGATATACTAATACAGCGTTGCGCAAACTGGGGGGCATGAGACTGCCTGCGGGGGGGCGCGCGGTTTACAGAGGCCCCGCTCGCTTCCCGAAGGCACTTAAATTAGGTGCCAGGGGAGCTGTAAGGCCTCTGTAAACCTTTACTTAACTTGGCTCCACACGAGTCGCCATGGCAACGCGACATCATATCATGTGACATCACGTTGCTATGGCAACGTGATTTCATGACGCCGGAGCCGAGGTAAGTGGGGGTGAGGGGTGCGCGGGGGTGAGGTGACCGCTGGCAGGTGGTGCAGGGAAAATAGTTTGCGCCCCCCTGTACTAATAAAAGCCAAATGGCCAAAAATAATAAAATTTAATAACGACGAAAAAGAAGGTATTAAAATACAACCCATAAAAATAGGTGGGTAATCACTTATCTTGTTAGATTAGTTCACGACCGCATTGGTAGTTAGAACATGATTAACCCATGATCGGCAGGATCCTATATCAGCGTGGTATATATTGGATCCTAATGGTATCTGGGCA
Organism: Ascaphus truei; assembly: GCF_040206685.1. NCBI lineage: Eukaryota > Metazoa > Chordata > Amphibia > Anura > Ascaphidae > Ascaphus > Ascaphus truei. The sequence goes on from NC_134485.1 coordinate 221,514,257, forward strand.
CATGTACCTAATTACAATATGATATTGGACCATTTATTTAGTCCTGTGAACTGGACAAATAATGTACACATATAATGATCCACAACAATTATAATGGTAACACACAATGCATGCATAGCTCAAGCACACAATAGCACAAGTATTTGCAGTGATTCTGATGTGTATCCGAGCATAATCAAGCTCAATCTTATGTTATATAAGCAGATATATTGAATGGATACACTCAGTATAATGCGAAATAAGTTAATACCCAACGGTGTATAGCTCACTCATATCCTAAGTGCTTAGTAATATAGCACCTATCTTGTACTGTTATCTACTCTGCACAGCTAGCTAGTTGAAAATCACGTGTGTCCATACATCTTGTGTGGCTACCATTGCCCCGATCACTTTTTCTAGCAAGCGTGGTATAAGTAGAAGTATGAAATCGTTTCTATACTTATCCGTCCGTTGTGTGCACTTGTGAGAAAAATCGCCATACAGCCCATGTGTCAGGACAAGCCGATAAATCCTACTGCCTCCCCGACGTCAACACATTGACGTCACAACCCGACATATGTTTTGCGCAGCGGGTGCGCACTTTCTCAAGGGTAGGAGTGTGCTTGAGCTATGCATGCATTGTGTGGTACCATTATAATTGTTGTGGATCATTGTGTGTACATTATTTGTCCAATTCACAGGACTAAATGAATAGTTCACGATATAATTACAATATGATATTGGACCAATCTAACAACAAGATAAGTGATTACCCACCTACTTTTTATGGGTTGTATTTTAATACCTTCTTTTTCGTCGTTATTCAATTAAATAAAATTTTATTTTTGCCCATTTGGCTTTTATTAGTATATTGCTGTCCCACTACTCGAGAGGCGTTTACTACTGGTCACCTATATTTTTGTAAAACGTACCTTTAGATTGGACTAAAGTCATGCAGATATCTTTGTGATTTGATAGAGTGCAGCAAACAGGGACCTTGGGGCGATTTTCTTCATCCCTTTTGTGCTTTCAGGAGAAAGAGACAAGCAGGTTACTGGCAATTTTGGTTAGTGCTGTTTCCGTAGAGTGCCAGATGAAGCCTGTACCAGTTATAGCAATTACTTCACTAGGCAAAGGAAAATAAATGCTCAGAAAGCAAGAGAGAACATTTCTAATCTTGTTTAATCACATCTGCAAAATGCTGGTTCCTCAATGTACATTTTCCAGCAATTTATGGTAGTTCTGACATGCAAGCAAGTAATATTGTATTGTATGTCTTTATTTATATAGCGCCATTAATGTACATAGCGCTTCACAGTAGTAATACATGTGGTAATCAAATAAATAACAGATAATATAAATAACAGATCATGGGAATAAGTGCTTTAGACATAAAAGTAACATTAAGGAAGAGGAGTCCCTACCCCGAGGAGCTTACAGTCTAATTGGTAGGTAGGGAGAACGTACAGAGACAGTAGGAGGGAGTTCTGGTAAGTGCGTCTGCAGGGGGCCAAGCTTTATGTATCGTGTTCAGAATATCCACAGTGCTATTCATATGCTTCTTTAAGCAAGTGTGTCTTAAGGTGGGTCTTAAAGGTGGATAGAGAGGGTGCTAGTCGGATACTGAGGGGAAGTGCATTCCAGAGGTGTGGGGCAGTCAGTGAAAAAGGTTTAAGGCGGGAGAGGGCTTTAGATAAAGAGGGTAGAAAGAAGACATCCTTGAGCAGAACGCAAGAGTCGGGATGGTGCATAGCGAGAAATTAGGGCTGAGATGTAAGGAGGGGCAGAAGAGTGTAAAGCTTTAAAAGTGAGGAGAAGAATGGAGTGTGAGATCCGGGATTTGATCGGAAGCCAGGAGAATAATATATTGCATTTACCTTTTATTTTCAAGGGCTGTACAGCCACTGTATCAGGTCCACTAGCCAAGACTGGTACTTTGATGTTTACACCACTTAAAATAGAAAGGAAAAACGCTTCAAGCAACCGATTGGCATCATGGGCATATAAGAAAACATGTTGTCGCTGATCAACAGTGTTGCAGGTACTTCCAGGTGTAAAGGAAATAAAGAAGGCATGCATTCAAAATTAAATGTTTCTGATCATAATATGAAACACATTGTAGTCTATTTTAACATTTATAATAGCAGGTGTGATTCACTATTGCACATGGTTATTACCCATTTACATGTGGTTTGCAGAAATGTCAGGTCAATCTTTATCTGGCTATTTACCCCTCAACTTCAGATTTGACAGAGGTTGTTCACGCTCCTTGGGACCCCCCAGCCAGGCCAGGTTTTAGGGATAACCACTAAACGCAAGTTCACATATCAGATGTGTACAACATACTTTATAATTGATTATTCTAAAACCTGGTGTGGCTGGGGAGCCCAGAGGAAAGTGATACTACAAAGACCGTGCCAAGAAATCTGCAACATACTATCTTCATATGCTACTGTACATGTATCTAATTGGAGTGTACGCTCGTTTGGGCAGGGAAACAGTGCACCTGTAATGTACTTTTGGAGAGAAATGTATTCAACGGGCAAGGACAGCAAGTGAACATTGCTTAATGTGCTACAATATATTAGGTTAGTATTTTCTATTTTCAAGAAAACAATTTTAATTCAACTTCTGGAGCAACGGGTCTGTTTCAGCAGAGACTTTAAGAGACTTATTGAAAATGCTGTGAAGCTGATGTACAGTGCAAGAGAAGAAGTTACTCCCATTCATTTAAAAGACGTTGATCTCTTCTCTAGTAAGGGGGAAGAGTCTTCACTTCATATTGAGAAAGGGCCCTCAGACTGATGTGATTCATAAAAACAGAAGATTGTAAATGAAATGCAATACCCTAAATATAAAACACAAAATACTCAAATGTGTATTTAATATCAAAGAGAACGCCTCCTGTGATGGAATGGGGCAGCAGGGATTACCAGTAAGGTGTTACGCTGCAGCTTGTTGCCAGTCACCCTCAGCCAGTTTCCCCATACTGGTGTTATGTGTAGCCCCTTTATAGGAGATGCCCCTTTATAGGAGATGCCCCTTTTTGGCCTCACTTTGCCATATCACTTTACTATAAGATGTTGTGTTTGGTGCAATACAGGTTTTTCATGTGATTGGCTATATTATTGTTTTGTTGCCAGTGGAAGAAATACAAAAGACTGTATACAACAGGTAGTGTAGGACCTGCTGATAGGATCTACCTTGATGTGGTTGCAGGCTTCAATTGTTTTGGCCAAAAGATTGAACTAAATAACCCATGTTTATGAGAATTTCTTTTTGTAGAAAACACATAGCAATGTACTAAATAATTTGTCATATTGGATGTGCATTGGGGATTTGTTTATTGTAGTATAAAAGGTCATATTCCCAGTGGAACTCGCATTGACACAAATATATAAAATATTGGAGGGCCTGGGTTGAGCTTGCTAAGCTTGTGCATGTAACATAGGTGCCATAGAATTTACCATAGCAGTTTTCTGCCTCACTATTGGCTTCCTTAATGCTGTCATTTGCTTCATTGTGGCGTGCCATTGATAACCACTAGGGGGCCTTTTGAGAGGTTGCAACCGACAGTTCATTCCTGTCACATGAGGACCGTACCCGGTGCCTAACCCTCGCCCTATCTCCATCCTGCCATTTGCTTCTAAACTCCAACACCTTGTATTCTCTCGCCTGCTCCATTTTCTTACCTCCTATTCTCTCCTTGACCCTCTACAATCTGGTTTCCACACTGCTCACTCCATTGAAACAAACCTCACCAAAATAACTAATGATCTTTATGCTGACAAAGGTCATTACACCCTACTTGTATTACTTGACCTCTCTGCAGCTTTTTATCCTGTGGACCACCCTCTTAACCAACATTCTCCATGCTCTTGGTATCCGTAACAGAGCTCTATCCTGGATGTCCTCTTACTTCTCCCATCCCAATTACAGTATCTCATTCACAAACACCACCTCCCCTGTTGATCTCTCCGTGGACGTACCCCAGGTGTCCGTCCTGGGACCTCTACTCTTCGCTACACACTCCTTATCACATCCCTTAGATTCAAATATTACCTCTATGCTGTCACACAAGTTTACCGCTGACCTTACACCTGCTGTACAGACCAAAGTCTCCGAATGTCTCCTCACTATATCATACTGGATGGACCTCCGCCGACCCAAACTGAACATGTAAAAGACGGTGCGCCTCATACTTCCTCCCAAGCCTTGCCCTACGGCCTTCTACATAACTGGTGGCAGCACTATCATACACCCAGTATCACAAGCACGCTGCATAGGTGTCACCTTCAGTTCCTCCCTCACATTATCCTCTCCCATCTTAATATATAAAATTGAAATTTGTGTGGTTGTAGATGTGGTGAATCTGATTGGTCCTCAGCCTCTGGCCAATCAGATTGGTGGCTCTATGACGTCACCCAACTGCCGCCTCACCCAACTGCCACACACACACACCCCCACCCATCACCCCCCCAGCTCACCTCCCCGCCGGCTCCCACCCAGGGAATCCACCAGGCTCACCCGAGCCCCGGCCAGCAGCAGCATGCGGGTAGTGTCGCCGCCGACACAGCTCCACGCGGGGGAGGGGGAACCACCGCTGACGACACCCACCTCTACCCCACCACCCCACACCCTCTCTCAGCAGCGCCTCACCTCCTCCCCACCCGCTGCCACGGCCGGCTCACCGTGCCTCAAAGCCCCCGTGCCGACGTCCTCCTCCCTCCCTACAGCTGCAGCTGTCACGGCAGCCTCACAGCACCTGCGCCTCGCCGCCCTCTCCCTTCCCCGGCTCTTACCTGCAGCCTCCGCCGCTGCTTCAGGTATGGGGACAGCGGGGGGGGGGGGGGGGAGACATGCAGGGGGGGAGGAAGACATGAGGGGGGGGGAAGACATGCAGGGGGGGAGAAAGACATGAGGGGGGGGGGAAGACATGCAAGGGGGGAGGAAGACATGCAGGGGGGGGGGGGAGACATGCAGGGGGGGGGGGGGGGAAGACATGCAGGGGGGAGAGATAACACACCCACCCACTCAGTCACACACTCACCCAGTCACTCACCCACCCAGTCACCCACTCACTCACCCACCCACCCACTCACCCACCCACTGAGCTCTGAAGGGCGGGGAATTGGACATGTGAGGGGGGGGGACCCAGCTGTTAACACGGGGGGCCACATTCATGTGCAATGGGGCCCCGATTGCTGTTAGCGGGGGAGAAAGGGGAAGGGGGGGGGAGAGAGGGCAATGGAGAGAGACAGAGGGCAATGGAGAGAGACAGAGGGCAATGGAGAGAAAGAGATGGCAATGGGGGGAGAGAAAGAGGGGGGAGCGGAGACAGAGGGGGAGCGGGAAAATTCAATGCCGGGCAACTCCGGGTATATCAGCTAGTTGACAATGTTGCTAAAACATGTAGATTGTTTTTTCATCTGTAACATTGTAAAAATATGCCATCTCCTCTGTCACTCTACTGCCAAAATGCTGACACAGACCCGCATTCTCTCCCGTCTCGACTACTGTATCCTACAACTATCTGGCCCTCCTGCCTCTCACCAGTCTCCCCTACAAATCTATCCTAAGCGCTGCTACTAGAATCACTTCACTCCCTCTTAAATCTGTCTCCGTTCTCTCTCCTGCTGACATCCCTCTCCTGGCTTCCTATTAAATACCTTGTTAGTTACAAAATTCTCTTTTCTTTTATTGCTATACACACCACTGCCGCTCCTTACATATCTGTCCTAATTTCTCACTATACACCTGCTCAAGGATGTCTTCTATCTATCCCTTTTGTATCTTACAGCCCTCTCTAGCCTAAAACCTCTGGAATGCCTTTCCCCTCAATATGTGGGGTAGTAAGCTTCATGCCTCACCTTGGAGCTACACATCACTAACCCCTGGACCTAGGAAACCAGATTCCCTCACAGCAACAAAGGACTCTCTGGTAGCTCCAAGAACACATGTACCTACCATCCCTGCTTGGAGGTTTCACAGTGTGGCTATCGCCTTGTTAGGATTTTATGTTTACATTCCCCTTTTGCTTGTCTGTATTCTAAACTTCTTTTGGTGTAACAGCCTTTTCTTTTAAATGTATTCGTTTTACAACACTCTTGCGTAGCAGATTGCTAGCTCACAAGCTCCGTGAAGCTACCCACCAAAGTTATTTTATTTTTAAAGTTTTGTGCTTTGTTCTGGGAGCTCGGTGGCCTCTGAGTTGGCATAGGCCCCATCACCCCAAGAAACCAATTTGTATTATTTTTATAGTGACCAAAGCTCCTTTAAGAGTTTGCGTGGGTCCGAGTAACAGGTAGGGTGCCCAGAAACAAATGAGCAAGGCTCCTGGGTAACCTCATTGGTGGTATACTACTGTACCATGTAGTTTTGTTCTGTTAATATTTGGATGATTTTTCCCCACATAGTTAGCCCTGGCGGAATGAGGACCCAGACGGTATCCCGGCTAGAGGAGTCTTTGTTTTAATCAGTGACCTGTAGCTTTGGGTACCATTCCGTGACACCTCTTTAAAATAGCCCAGTTCTACATTTATTTTAGTTTTGTGCAATAAACCTTACTGGTATGTAGCTTGTCAATGTCCACAACTAATCTAAACGTTTGAGACCTTTCAAAATGGAAGCACATATTCAAAGACAAGATTTACACTAAAAGTTATGAAAACATCTATTTTTCCATTTTGTGGATAATTTGTATGTATTGTTTTGTACACTTGAACAGATGGGGAAAAGGATCTCTCTAATGATTAAGATGTTTGTTATAATAAATGAACAGTAAAACTTAACGATTTAAAGTCATGGATTAAACGTCCTACCTTTTAAGAAACAAGAATTACGATTGTGCATGTATGTAATGGATGCTATCTAAATACCTTTGAAAGAAAAGACTTTCCTCCAAGGTCAGAAGGTTCTTCAGGTATCCCCCTTTAGCATGGTTGATTCGATTGGAGCAGGACAGTCTCTCAGGTTTGTAACAGAACCATGGTTCCCCAGTCTGCAGGTCAGTGTAATTACAAACAGGCAGTCTCCTAGACAGACAAACATTGCACATTTTGGTTTCCGAAGTTCTACCTGATCGGAACAAACTCTTAAAGTACACTCGATCGGGCTTCTCTTCACGTAAACGCTGTAGGACTTGGATCCCTTCACTTGGGTGCACCAAGGACACAGACACTGCAACTCTTCCGGACCAAAGCAAGGTGAAGAAAATGGTGTAGAATCCGTTCTGGTGGTCCACCACTTTTCCTATTGCTCCACCGTTCAGCAAAGGGGAGTGAATCCTGGCCTGCAAATAATCTCCACCGTATTGCTTTGGGCTACCTTCAAAATCATGCATTCTGACCAGCACCTCCATTTCATCCCCTATCTTAAACTGGACCTGAGAATTTAAAATCACAAAACGGCTATGTGCAGCATCAGTACTCTTTAAAAAACTAATTTTGCCCTGCGGTGGTCCCACCCACTTGAGAGATGTAAGTAAAGCATCCTCTTCTGCACGCTCCGCTTTGGAGAGAGTTTGGTGCTGGTAGCCACAATAGGACCTTTTAGTTGCCAGTAAAAAGGGGTGGTGAATTGTTTCCTTCTCTTCTATCCAGCTTGACTCTAAATGTGTCCTAGGATTCAGGTGCTGCCAAAAAAAAACAAAAAAAAACAGTGCACTATGTTTTATGGTACGGATTTGAAATGCCAGCCCCATTAAGCAAAATATATTGTACTTTCTATTATGTGAAAACATTACCATTTTAACAGTTGTTTTATAATTGCATATTAATAACTGGAAATCAACCTTTCTTGCACTTTTTCAGTTAGTGACTTGGGCTTTACGCTAACTCTTAGAAAGATTAAATTGAAGAGGCTCTGAACAAATATTTCCAAAAATGTAAAACCGACCAGGGAATTCACTTTGAAGAACAAGGTTGGAATTTAAAGATTTTTTTCTTTTTTTTTAAACAATACTGTTTAAATGAAACAAGTATTTTGTGCATGACTAATATAGTACTTGGTGGTAATCAAATAACATTTTATTTTCTGCACAAAGGTACTTTATCAGATCTTCTAGTATCACTCAACACTGCACTAGAGGGAGGTGGATAAGTAAACAGCAGAGTACAGATGGTACTATATTTATAGTTGGATTCACTTTAACCCTTTGAGTGCCAGAAGGGCCACGGCACTAGAGTACCACAGTGCCTCCAGCACTCGCAATCCCCTGAGCGCGTCAGAGAAGCGGTCACTGATGACTGAACTGGAGTCCTCCTCATCTTTCCATTCCCCCTAAAGATATATCGCATTTCGCGCAGAACGCGATCTCCCCTAGATAAACTAGCAGGTTTATTATGACTTGGCTACTGCGTCATGGGGCCCCTGATGTGGCAGACCCCATGATGTAATAGCCATGTTTAGAGAGTACCCAATGGGTTAAACTGGCATTAGCCGCATACATTAACACATTGCAGTTATTTGTGTGGATAACATTGGCACACACAGCAAAATACATAACACATTCTGTCATGTATTGTCAGCACAAGAAATACAGTGCCCTCATATGCAGCCCAAAATGAGCATGAGGCAGCAATGAATAAAAAAAACAAAACAAAACTTACCTCTACTTGGTGGATGTTGCTGACCAGCATCACTACTGCGAAAGCAGTTATGATCACAAAGCATATCTGGAATCTGTAGTAGGAGCCCCACATTTTTCACTGATCTCCCCCACATCCATATCACACATTTTGATGTCCTTGTGCAGGACACATCAAAGTCATGGTATGTCAGGCCACCTGAAAACATTTCACTGATGTTCAGGTTCTTGAGCCTTTATTCTGTTAATGAGACGTTACAAAGAAGAAAAGTATAACAAATTGCAACGTAACATTTACTTTCTTGATTACCATTTTGTTTTAAAGGGGCAGTTTATCCTAGAGCAGGGGTGCGCAATCTTTTCCCCGTGCACACCCCTGCCTGCTCTCCTTGGCGTCTCACGCCCCCTCTCGAACCCGGCGTCAAATGACTTCACATCGGCATGGTAATGTGACGTCGTGTTACCAGGACGACGCGTCACGGGAAAGTATATTATAGAGGCCTCGCGCGGACCCCTTGCATTTAATTTAAATGCCTGGCGGGAGCACAGGAACTTTATAACTGCTGCAACCCCCCCAAGAAAATCTTGCGCGCCACAGTTTGTGCACCGCTGACCTAGAGCATGATCCCCAACAGGGGGTTTGGAAACCCTTAGGGCTTCGGCAAAAATATATGTAATGGCAGAACGCAGGCAGGATAGTGGGCACCTGAGCCCGTGTGGGGACTGAGCACTTAGGCCTTGATTATACCAAGTGCTGCAGGGCGGCAGCACTATTCTGTGACGTCACTCAGCGCTGAGCAGCATCTTGATTATACCGGGGAGGGAGAGCAGAGGAGGCTTGGAGGCGTGGCCGTGAGCGGTTCATCCTCATTGGCTAAACCGCTCACGCGACACGGCAGTCACAAAAAAAAAATCCCTCAATCTCTTCCCCAGCCGTCCACCTTGCAGTACGGCGCGCCAAGGCCGTCGCAACACCGCGTGCGTTCTTGGGTATAATCACGGAGATAGTACGGCCCTTAGTAAGAGGCTTATAAAATCGCTCCCTACAAGGCATTGTGGGGCGTGACTTTGGAAGCTCTCGAAGTAATTGCCAGCTTTACCATCCATGCTGTCTGCACACAATAATCTGCAGTTTGGGGCCTTATGAGATCAGGACACCATACTGACCGGAATCCGTCAAACAGTTTTGCCAGCAATAATTAAGTAATAATCCCCGAAGAACAGGGCATTACTGTTCTGAGGGGATTATTACAATTATAGGCTAAATGTAGGCTTTTTTTTTTTTAAATATATACATTTTTGTAGTCATATTGATTTTTATCAGCATGATTGACTACATTCTTATGCTTTTACTGCAAGTTTATTAAAAACAATTGTACATATACACAGCCCCTCCACACACACACACACACACACACACACACACACACACACACACACACACTGCATTACCCTCTACACACTGTGCAGCCCCCCTCCCCTACACCCAGAAAACACACTGCAGACCTCCTCCACCCTCTACACTCACAAAACACAGCACCCCCCCTCTACACCCACAAAACACACTGCAGACACACACACCAAAAAAACAGACTGCTGCCCCCTCTACATCCATAAAACACACACCAGCAGCCCACCTCTACACCCACTGCAGCCCCCATGTAAACCCACACACTGCAGACACACACACAAAACACTCTGCACCCCTCCTCCACCCACAAAACACACACTGCAGCCACCCCTCTGCACCTACAAAACACACACTGCAGAGATACACACAAATCAACAGAACAGGCTCTGCCACCTCTACATCCACAAAACCCACACACACCAGCAGCCCCCCTCTACACCCCCTGCAAACCCACACACTGCATACACACCAACAAAACACTCTGCACCCTCCTCCAATCACAAAACACACACTGAAGACACACACAAACTGCAGCTCCCCCTCTACACCAACAAAACACACACAGCAGAAACACACCAACAAGACTCTGCTGCCCCCTCTAGACCCAAACACACACCAACATAAGACACACACACACTAATAAAACACTCTGCTGACCCCCTTTACACCCACAAAACACACTCAGCAGACACACAAACCTTTCCCTTCACTCTCCTGTGCGGAGCTCTCTGCAGACAGGGTGGGGGAGGAGTCAGTGCCTTCTGTCCAATCACCTCCCCTGTCTAAGTGCAAATTTCATTCTTTCTGAATGAAACTTGAAAGCTGATTGGCTGAAAAACTTGGCAAGCTGCCAAATATTCCGGGCCATTATGATTGGATAATGCCCGGAATTTTAACCAGAGTGCAGGGATTTCAATAATGCCCTGAATTTTACTGCTTTAGCCTATAATATCAATTAATTTGGGGTTCGCAGAACAAATATTTACTAGCAATAGCAGTTGATTGGACTCCTGGAAGTCAGGGTGAATGCTTAAGTGGTACTTTTAACCACATATTATAATGTAACTAAAATACATTTTTTTCCCATTCACTTCTGGAATTCCAGTGGTCCTTAAAACTGTTCTATTCCAGAGCAGCAGATATATATCGTGACACCAGCGTCCCCCAGAGCAGCATATATATTGTGACACCAACATCCCCTATATATCGTGACACCAGCGTCCCCCAGAGCAGCATATATATTGTGACACCAACATCCCCTATATATCGTGACACCAGCGTCCCCCAGAGCAGCATATATATTGTGACACCAACATCCCCTATATATCGTGACACCAGCGTCCCCCAGAGCAGCATATATATTGTGACACTAACATCCCCTATATATCGTGACAACAGTGTCCCCAGAGAAGCGTGTATATATAGGGACACTAGCGCCCCCCAATATAATATAATATATATATATTATATCTCATGACACTAGTGTTCCCCAGAGCAGTGTGTATCACACACACATGCAGTTGTGTGAAAAAGAAAGTACACCCTCTTTGAATTCTATGGTTTTACATATCAGGATATAATAACAATCATCTGTTCCTTAGCAGATCTTAAAATTAGGTAAATACAACCTCAGATAAACCACAACACATGACATATTACACCGTGTCATGATTTAACAAAAATAAAGCCAAAATGCAGAAGCTGTGTGTGAAAAATGAAGTACACCCTTACTGCTTCCATAGGAATTAAGATGCTAACTAGCAGACAGGTGCTACTAATTAAATGTCCTTGATTAATCATCAGCAAGTGTGACCACCTCTATAAAAGCCGAAGTTTTAGCAGTTTGCTGGTCTGAAGCATTCAGGTGTGTGTTAACACAATGCCAAGGAGGAAAGACAACAGCAATAATCTTAGAGAAGCAATTGTTGCTGCCCATCAATCTGGGAAGGGTTATAAGGCCATTTCCAAACAATTTAAAGTCCATCATTCTCCAGTGAGAAAGATTATTCAAAAGTGGAAAACATTCAAGACAATTGCCAATCTTCCCATGAGTGGACATCCCAGCAAATTTACCCCAAGGTCAGACCGTGTAATGCTCAGAGAAATTGCAAAATACCCAAGAGTTAAATCTCAGACTCTACAGGCCTCAGTTACCATGCTAAATGTTAAAGTTCATGACAGTACAATTAGAAAAAGACCGAACAAGTATGGTTTGTTTGGAAGGGTTGCCAGGAGAAAGCCTCTTCTCTCTAAAAAGAACATGGCAGCACAGCTTAGGTTTGCAAAGTTGCATCTGAAAAATACACAATACTTCTAGAACAATGTCCTTTGGACAGACGAGACAAAAGTGGAGATGTTTCGCCATAATGCACAGCGCAACGTTTGGCGAAAACCAAAGACAGCATATCAGCACAAATACCTCATACCAATTGTCAAGCACGGTGGTGGAGGGGTGATGATTTGGGCTTGGTTTGCAGCCACAGGACCTGGGAAACTTGCAGTAATTGAGTCGACCATGAACTCCTCTATATACCAAAGTATTCTAGAGTCAAATGTGAAGCCATCTGTCCGACAGATAAAGCTTGGCCGAAATTGGGTCATGCATCAGGACATGATCCCAAGCACACCAGCAAATTTACAACTGAATGGCTGAAAAAGAAAAGAATCAAGGTGTTGCAATGGCCCAGTCAAAGTCCAGACGTCAACCCGATTGAAATGCTGTGGCTGGACCTTAAGAGAGCTGTGCATAAACAAATGCCCGCAAACCTCAAAGAACTGAAGCAACGTTGTAAAGAAGAGTGGGCCAAAATTCCTCCACAACGATGTGAGAGACTGATAAAGTCATACAGAAAACGATTACTTCAAGTTATTGCTGCTAAAGGTGGTTCTACAAGCTATTGAATCATAAGGTGTACTTAGTTTTTCACACATGGCTTCTCCATTTTGGCTTTATTTTTGTTAAATAAATCATGACGGTGTAATATATGTCATGTGTTGATGTTCATCTGAGGTTGTATTTACCTAATTAAGACCTGCTAAGGAACAGATGATTGTTATTATGTCCTGATATTTAAAACCATAGAATTCAAAGAGGGTGTACTTTCTTTTTCAAACCACTGTATATCGTGACGCTAATGTCCTCCCAGTGTAGTGTGTTTCTATATCGTGCCGCTAATGTCCTCTCAGTGCAGTGTGTTTCTATATCGTGCCGCTAATGTCCTCTCAGTGCAGTGTGTTTCTATATCGTGCCGCTAATGTCCTCTCAGTGCAGTGTGTTATATCGTGCCGCTAATGTCCTCCCAGTGCAGTGTGTTATATCGTGACGCTAATGTCCTGCCAGTGCAGTGTGTTATATCGTGCCGCTATTGTCCTCCCAGTGCAGTGTGTTATATCGTGCCGCTATTGTCCTCCCAGTGCAGTGTGTTATATCGTGCCGCTAATGTCCTCCCAGTGCAGTGTGTTATATCGTGACCCCAATGTCCTCCCAGTGCAGTGTGTTATATCGTGCCGCTAATGTCCTCTCAGTGCAGTGTGTTATATCGTGCCGCTAATGTCCTCTCAGTGCAGTGTGTTTCTATATCGTGCAGCTAATGTCCTCTCAGTGCAGTGTGTTATATCGTGACCCCAATGTCCTCCCAGTGCAGTGTGTTTCTATATCGTGACGCTAATGTCCTCTCAGTGCAGTGTGTTATATCGTGACCCCAATGTCCTCCCAGTGCAGTGTGTTTCTATATCGTGACGCTAATGTCCTCTCAGTGCAGTGTGTTATATCGTGACGCTAATGTCCTCCCAGTGCAGTGTGTTTCTATATCGTGCCGCTAATGTCCTCTCAGTGCTGTGTGTTTCTATATCGTGCAGCTAATGTCCTCTCAGTGCAGTGTGTTATATCGTGACGCTAATGTCCTCCCAGTGCAGTGTGTTATATCGTGCCGCTAATGTCCTCACAGTGCAGTGTGTTATATCGTGCCGCTAATGTCCTCACAGTGCAGTGTGTTATATCGTGCAGCTAATGTCCTCCCAGTGCAGTGTGTTTCTATATCGTGACGCTAATGTCCTCCCAGTGCAGTGTGTTATATCGTGCAGCTAATGTCCTCCCAGTGCAGTGTGTTTCTATATCGTGACGCTAATGTCCTCCCAGTGCAGTGTGTTATATCGTGCCGCTAATGTCCTCACAGTGCAGTGTGTTTCTATATCGTGCAGCTAATGTCCTCTCAGTGCAGTGTGTTATATCGTGACGCTAATGTCCTCCCAGTGCAGTGTGTTATATCGTGCCGCTAATGTCCTCACAGTGCAGTGTGTTATATCGTGCCGCTAATGTCCTCCCAGTGCAGTGTGTTTCTATATCGTGACGCTAATGTCCTCCCAGTGCAGTGTGTTATATCGTGCAGCTAATGTCCTCCCAGTGCAGTGTGTTTCTATATCGTGACGCTAATGTCCTCCCAGTGCAGTGTGTTATATCGTGCCGCTAATGTCCTCACAGTGCAGTGTGTTATATCGTGCAGCTAATGTCCTCCCAGTGCAGTGTGTATATATCGTGACCCTAATGTCTCCCAGAGCAGTGTGTATATACCGTGACACTGGTGCCTCACCTCTCCACCAGTAGCTGTGTGACAGGAGCTGCCATGTCTGTTGCCGGGGCAGGTGCTCCCCTCCCGCTGCGATGTGCGCCGCCTGTATCAGCCCCTTCCTGCGCTCGGGCTGCAGCACCACCTCCAGCTCGGAGAAGCGCTCCCTGTCCCGCTGCCGCCGCTGGTAATACAGGGTGCCCGCCCTCACCACGTAGCACGCGGCCGCCTTGCGGATCTTGCGCTTGGCGTTACCCTCCGTGCCCGGTGCGTACGGCTCGCGCTCGTTGGTCAGGTAGCGCAGGATGGCCACGTAACTCTCCTCGCTCGACATCACCGGCTGACCGCGAGTAACGGTCACCCGCCAACGGCCGCGCGTGCCCTGCTGACGTCACCCGCTGCTACCGCGCGGCGGGCACACCCGCCCCGAGTCCCCGTCTGTTTGTGTACGTCCCCTGTCCGCGTGCGTGAGGGTGACAGCGGCGCGAGGAACTGCAGGTGTCGGAACGGGAGGTGGTGGCGAAGTCCCTCACGGAAAGACAAAATGGCTGCTGCACCAGCGGAAGTGACGTCATGCTTATTAAAACCATTACATTTATAGGCTTTATCTCAAATAAAGTGGGGTAGATCACATATAAAAAAAACAATGTGAAAAAAGTTGGGTGTCTTTCAACGGCACAAAATTGGGGAGGACATGAATGATGCTTGACATGTACACACACTTTGTTTTTAATGCCCTGTATCTATTGAATTAATCTTTAACTGTTGTACCCATTTTTACCAGTTGTTGAAGCCCAGGACCTCTAGCTAAATAAAGCAGCTGGGTCATTGACTGATTAATTAATCAGCTGGTTAGGGGGGATTTATTGTGTAAATAACGATATATACAAAAACACATACATTTTATTAATAGTATTATCTTACCATTACCCTTTGAGTTCCCCATGATGTTGCAACTATGTTTTTTTTTTAAAAATGGTTGTTTTAGGGGAGATCGCGTCCTGTGCTCTGACGCAAGCTGAAGTGGTGGCGGACAGAAACGGGTGACTACTCTTTCATTTTGTCATCAGTAACAGAGCAATCCTGTGACGGCTACAGAGATAAGGCTAAATTTAAATATACAAAGCATCCTTTGGTTGCTAACTAAAATCCAACTAATGAAGTGCTGATGTACTGTGAGATGCGTGGGGGTTGGTTTACTATTATTGATTATTTTCGCAAATCCAGAATATTTCAGTTTGGAAGATGGTGCGCCGGTTTCTTTGTCACTACTGATACAATAATGGGCATTTGGTACACTCCGTTTGGAGATTTTTGATTATCTTAAATGAATAATTCTTAAAAAGGTAGTGTCTGAATGAGTACTTAAATGTATTATAATGCACTTATTCTGATTTAGAATTAATTTTGGGGGCTTAGATGTACATACACTATCCCGGGATTCACAAACATGCGTCAGCACCAACACACAGAAACTCCCATTGACTTGTATGGGAGGTTCTGTGCATTAATGCCCGAGTCATTAACACATTTTAGGTTCTCCCATGGGGGGCAATTCTCTAATCTAATCGCAGAGCAAGCTTCATATGATCTTGGGCAATCACCATTTCCCAGACTAGCCCAAAATTAGATTGTTAGTTTAAAAAAAAAAAAATGATAATTTAAAAATCAGAACACAAAACCCCAGCAAGCTCCTTTTGGGAACCCCTGAGCCCCCACAAAATATATGTATGTATTTAAGTGTCAAAATGGAGTGCTATTGAGCGTGGCATATGTATACAACAGACGACAGAGAAGCCCAATGCTACATCCAACATGACAGAAATACACAGTAAAATACTTATATATTCTCTTGAAAAGGGGTCATTTAGTTTAACCTTTTGGCCAAAGCGTTGTAAGCTTGCGAGCCACGACAAGGCAGACACCCGTTTGCAAGTTCTAACACTACCAGATAAAATACTAATATACCTCTATTAGGATTAACATTCTCATTTACCTCTATTAGGAGGGAGAAAGACCACATTGGATCTATAGCCAGCAGAATGAAAGGACCTACTAACTTGGGAAGTGGGGAGGTGCGGGCTTAAAACCTGGGAAGGAGGAGCCACCAACCCCCAACAGCTGATTTAAAAATCACATTTATTAGAGAGAAAAAAATTGCATTGTTGCCAATGGGGTGTGTGTGTTTGTGTTTGTGTGTGTGTGTATTTTTTTTTTTTACCCTGACAAACCTGGTGGTGTTAATTGCACCATTATCACAGCAACAAGACTTTAATAATCACTAGTTTCAAAATGCAGGTGTTCAAACATTTTTTATTTCTTTTTCCTCATTTATAAATTGTATTATTTCTGGTGAACTTCTTCGTTAGGGGCCCGGAAGGCTCTTTAGGTCCTGCAGACAGTGAGGGAATGAAACACTTGTCTACTTTAGATTTGTTTCTTCACTTTTTGTTTTATTTTTGTATACGTTTGAACACAAATTTAAAACAGTTAAAACACAGAAAACAAAAATAAAGTCATTGAAGTTTCTTCCTGCATCACTGATTCACTAACATTACAACAAAATTGTAATACAGTATTTCGGTTTAGAAATAATCAGTAATACCTCTTTCCTTTATCAAGTTCTATTTTTCAAGTTATGAGAGTCAATGACACTACATTCGAAATGATCTGAAAGATCAGATAACGCCCGTGACACCCACAGAGGACAGGGTACGATCACCCAAGGTACTGAGGGGAAACACCCTAGTTGGTGAAGGGAGGAGAAAGCCCTGAAGAAGTATAATTTGACACGAAACGCGTTGGTGGTGACGTCATACGCAGCGACGCTTTTTCCGTGACGACGGACTTCCGTGCTGCTGCCCCAGGACACCACGAGGAAGTTACTAGGGGATCTTTTGAGATACAAGGTCTGTTTTATACCAACTAGACAACTCAGTGCTCTCTCCTCCCTTCACCAACTAGGGTGTTTCCCCTCAGTACCTTGGGTGATAGTACCCTGTTCTCTGTGGGTGTCACGGGCGTTATCTGATCTTTCAGATCATTTCGAATGTAGTGTCATTGACTCTCATTGTTATACAAATTTATTGTGGCATTTTTGTGTGTTTTTTTCACTATAAAGAATTGTGCATTAATCTCGGTTCTCTGGTTTTCTTTTCCATGCGCTCCTATTTTTGTGTTTATATGTGCTGAGTATGCCCCGCTGATCACGGGAGACTAAGAGCTGCTCGGGAGACTGGCATAGCCGAGGGAGAGCTTGTGGAGGGACAGCGCGCTCGAATACCCCCCTTTCACTATTTTTCAAGTTGCCTAAATGTATTCATATTTCTAAACATGCTTATTCTGATGTGAGACTGCAGAATTTATAAATGTAGTCCTTCTTAACCAAATACTGTATGTTGTACTGGTAATAATAGTAGTATCCAGGGTTTGAAGGAAGCGATGGTTCAGGAACACCCCACAAAAGAAGATAAAAAATCATGGTGCAGCAAATTCACACACTTTTGGATAAGGTAAATCTTGGCTCTAATGAAATGCCTACTTACAACAGGTAAGTGGAAAAACAGCGTAAAACGGGGAACAAGGTTGATGGTGACTCAAGGAGACTTTCACTCGAGTTGGTGTTCATAGAAGACAAGGAGAGATCATAGTGTAGACCAAAAGGCAAAATGTATAAGGTTAAAAGGTATAAGAAATATACTCACAATGTGTACATAGGTAACAGGCACATACGGATTTACTTGAGGCAGTAGAGAATTGCCGGAACAGATGTTAAGCTTGCCGTTCACTTCAGAGTTCCCTCGGTCAGGTCGCGGTGGATGGCGTGTCACGTCCGGCTAGGGACTGACAACTTCCGGTTAAGCGGAGCAGGGAGCGAACAGCAAGGCGTCACGGCAAACTCAGCACCTTCAGGCTTATGCTCCTGAGGAAGCTGTCGTTAGTACAGCGAAACGCGTAGAGCCTTCAACACCTTGCACAGCTGCTCCAGACCTTAAGGTGCTGAGTTTGCCAACTGGAGGGTTGGGGATAGACTGTTGAGATTATGCCAGAGAAACATTCTGGATTTACAAACTTAAAACTTTAGTGCCAAATGGGCTTAATATAGATATTGACACTGAGTCATTTTTATAAGAAGAAATGTTTCCATGAGTTATTTAATATATTAATTGTTCAGAACATTAAAACACTCCTATTATCAGTGGTCGACAAATCACCAAAAAATCTACTCGCCACCTAGTACCACACGTGTGCTGCTTGGGCTAATAGGAGCTCGCCACGATGTTAAATCCACTCGCCCGGGGCGTGCAAATGTATAGGTTTGTCGAACACTGCCTATTATTATTGTTTGCTTAGACTCACTGACGTTTGATCTTTAACAGATCGCTGTCACCCAAGATACAAGATTCTGTACAATACTCTCAGCGACATTTTAAAATTAATGCATTTTTATAGACATGTTTTAAGTAATTGTTATCGATTATATCTCCAACTGCTTGGGAACTATCTAAAGCTATGGAATTGTATGTAGTATATTTGATAGATTCTTAGATTTAGATTGAAGTGGTATTTATAGTTAGCAAATCCATTTATCATATCCATTTTTTGTCTTTAGGAAACTGTTGTTGATGAGATTTATATTTGCTGATGTGTTCACAAATTATAGATAAGACGTCTTATATCCCTTGTGATACAGGACCTACTAGTTTTATTATTTGTATTAACATATCTTATATGCTGAGTTCTAGTTTGAAATAGATTTTAAGTATTTTCTCTGAATAAGCTTATGGAGCACAACAGAAAGATTTATCATTGAAAATGGTCTACCATTAGGTTAAGCTCCGAAATTTCACAGAAAAATTGTTAATAGGCAGCACCAATATATCGTAAGATATTTTATTACACTCATGGTGCAGGTTTTAAAGGTGTTTTAGATTTTCAGGAAATTGTTTAAGCTCCAACTGTGTTTGAGCATGTTAAAATTATATACTTTGTATTACTAAAATTCATTATATAGATTTGGAGTGGTAACTAGCCAATTGCTTCTCCTTTTCTAGTGACTGGTTTGTAAAAAATTCAGTGGTCTACAGGCATACCCCGCTTTAAGTACACTCACTTTAAGTACACTCGCGAGTATGTACATATCGCCCAATAGGCAAACAGCAGCTCACGCATGCGTCTGTCATCACGTCCTGAACAGCAATACCGGCTCCCTACCTGTACCAAAGCTGTGCGCAAGCAGGGAGACTATAGAGCCTGTTACAAATGTGTTATTTACATCAGTTATGCACGTATATAACGATTGCAGTACAGTACATGCATCGATAAGTGGGAAAAGGGAGTGCTTCACTTTAAGTACATTTTCGCTTTACATACATGCTCCGGTCCCATTGCGTACGTTAATGCGGGGTATGCCTGTATAGGATTAAGGAATACCGACACAATAGGTAAAGATAAGTTCTATTGGTGTAGAAAAGCCGATTTTTCAAACAAAGAGCTAAGGAGTTCATTATACAATTAACTGTATCTATTGATTTAAATCATCTGGGGATTTAGAATGATTTAAACACTAGAGATATAGGAATTGCAATGGTGTAGAGACGTACAAAGTTGCTCTGATTAATACAACAAAATGAAAAAGCGATTTTTCAAATATTTTTATACACACGATTTTTATATTGTAAGCTGCATTTTTGGGTACTATCATAGTTTTGCTACATTATAACTACAGGTCATTAGCACAATACTTTTTTGTACGTGATAGTCCTTACTATATTTGTGCTTAGTTCACGCTTATAGTGACTGCGACGTCACTCTGCGGTCTCTGGAAAAATTGAAGTGACTTCCAGCAATCGCGGCCAAGCCGTCGCGCCGCTCTTACTATAAGCGCACGCAACAGCGTCAATACATTTGTTATGACGCAACATCACCGTCACTATAAGTGCGGCCTTAGGGCTTGACCCCGCTGCCACAGCGGACGCTGCACGGACGAGAGCCCTCCCCTCAATGGCGCCGGGCCCGCTGCGAGGGGGGGCCGCAGCGCTGAGGCGAGACTCGCGTCGAGCGATACGGCACGCCCCCCGGCGGTTCAGCCAATGAGGGTGAACCTGCCGGGTGACGTCATGGCCGCGCCCCCGTCACTCCCCTGCCACGTCCCCCCCCCCCCGGTCTCTCTTCCTGCAGCTCCCTGCAAACCAGGTAATCGGCTGCACGCGCCGCCAATCTCGCGGGCGCGCGTTGCAGCTGAGTTACCGGGGCCTTAGCCTTAAGCTGAGTACCCGCTGGTGCTGAGCTCTCTATGCGCTTAGCACGCTTACCTTCTGCAATGTAGGTCAGCACATCCCCTCTCCTGCTGTGCTCGCGCGCTCATGCGTGCACACACGCTCTCCCAAGCGTTGTGCTTGGTGAGACAAGGGAGAGATACTTTGGTGCTGAGAGCAGGGTCACATGACCCTGCTGTGACAAATGGGAAGTGAGAGGATGTGTTCTACTCTCCTGTCACACACACACTGAGGCCTGGGACATAGAGGGTTCAGCCGCGCTGAGACGCGCTCCTGATCTGCCTCGCCTGCTCAAAATTGAAGTTTTTCCTGTCCTTGCAGGCAAGGCAGTGAGCGCGCTCTGGGGGCAGGGCGGAGCAGGAGGCGGGGCTAGTCCCTCGCTCCCATTGGATGTGAGCGGTCACGTGACCGCTCACATCGCTTTCCCGAGCAGCAAATTTGAAACTTGCCTGTCTCTGCAAAGTTTCTGAGCCTCCGCACGCCTCAGCACGCATGCGGAGGGGGAAACTATAGCTGCGCTGATGACAGATGTTAACTCCTGACACACACTCCTGACGAAGCCATTGACAGCTTGTTGAGCTGGGCGAAACGCGTAGAGTGGTGTTTTGGTCTAGTGAGGGATCCGTAGCTGTACCTTCCACTGAGCAGTGACGTCACACGCGCCGGAGGAGAAACGGAGCTGAGCGTTCCAGGCTGCAGACGGCTGATATCCAGAGCCAGGGAGGAGGCGGTGAGATCGGATTAAACCCCCTAGAATCACTGTGATTGTGATAAATGCATTTTTAATTCTGGCACATTGTAAGTGCACATTTTATATGCTCATATTCATTTTATAAAGTTTTTGGAAAGACAGATCGCGCTATGTAGCTTTGTTTCCTCCCTTATGTACACCATGGTTACCCTGACGAGATAAGCCTGGAGGGATATCCACAAATACACAGATACTACCTGGGGTGGCAGCCCAATCTGCCAACTGCATACTTACCACTTACATCTTGTAAGTAGATAGACCAGCAGAGCCAAGATATTGTCATTATTATTTCATCATAGTCTCAACGTCTGCACTTAAATTTGCACTGTTTTCTGTTTTTTATTTCCCTATATTTTGCGTCTCCTGGATTGTTTGAAATACATCTTTCTACTTGGAACCCTGGAAACAGGTTCTACCAGAGGGTTTGAGCAGGGTTTATTATTTGAGCACTAATATTAATTTTTATTGCACTTGCACGTATCACTATTATATGTATTTAAGTTGTTAGCGCCTTATATTCACTTATTCACGATATGCTGACACTGAATTTAGCAGAGAAAAGTGAAAGGAGGGGGGGGGCAAACGGAGTGAGAGGGGGGGCAAACGGAGTGAGAGGGGGGCAAACGGAGTGAGAGGGGGGGCAAACGGAGTGAGAGGGGGGGCAAACGGAGTGAGAGGGGGGCAAACGGACAGAGGGGGGGCAAACGGACAGAGGGGGGAGGCAAACTGACAGAAGGGGGAGGCAAACGCACGGGGGGGAGGCAAACGGAGTGCTGCTGTGTGGTGGGGGGGGGTGGCAAACGGAGTGCTGAGAAATGGGAAGTGAGAGGGCGTGTTCTACTCTCCTGTCATACACACACTGACACTGAATTCAGCAGAGATAAGTGGAAAGGAGGGGGGGGCAAACGGACTGAGAGGGGGGTCAAACGGACGTAGAGGGGGGCAAACGGACGGGGAGGGGGGCAAACGGACAGCGGGGGGGAGGGGGCAAACGGAGTGCTGCTGTGTGGTGGTAGGGGGGGCAAACGGAGTGCTGCTGTGTGGTGGTGGTGGGGCAAACGGAGTGGTGTGGGGGGAGAAGGGAGAGAGAGGGGGGAGAAGGGAGAGAGGGGGGAGAAGGGATAGAGGAGAAGGGTGAGGGGCAAACGGACAGCGGGGGGGGGGCAAACGGACAGCGGGGGGGGGGCAATCGGAGTGCTGCTGTGTTGTGGGGGGGCAAACGGAGTGCTGCTGTGTGGTGGTGGGGGGGGGGGGCAAACGGAGTGGTGTGGGGGGAGAAGGGAGAGAGAGGGGGGAGAAGGGAGAGAGAAGGGTGAGAGGAGAAAGCAAGGGGGGAGAGAGAGGGGGGCCGGAGAGAGCGCGGAGGGTGGGGGGGGCAGGGGGGGTGGGAGAGAGAGACGCAGGGGGGGAGAGAGAAAGAGAGAGCAATGGGGGGGGAGAAAGAGAGAGCAATGGGGGGGAGAGAGAGAGCAATGGGGGGAGAGAGATGAGGGGGGAGAGAGAGATATACACAGAAACACAGACAGCCCCTATACAGCCAATGACACCCCCCCTCCCGTAATAGCCACGCCCCCCCACTCCTGCTCTAAAAACGTTGCAGGACAGCGATCGCTCATGCTTGGTGAGTTGGTGACATCACCGCTCTCCAAGCATGAGCGAGCTCAGCGGCAGCGTGGACTCAGTCTTAGGCCAAGTCCATGTTACCTGCTTGCTGGCTGGGGCGCGCTCCCGCTCAGCATTGAGCCCCTACATCCGCAATTAGAGCGGCTTTAGTAGGGGCTCACCTACGCTTCCGCAAGCTCGCGGAAGCGTAGGTCTTACCAGGATTTAAAATTTCCCGCTTGCCGGCGCGCAGGGCCTGTCACGTGAGCGGTTCACCCAATGGGGGCGAACCAGCTCCGTGACGTCACTGGCCCGCCCCCTGACAGCGTGCAGGGAAAGCAACCGCAAGGCCAGGGAAAGCACCCGCTTTCCCTGAGCCTCAGTGCGCCTCAGCGCGCCAGCAGGTAACATGGCCGAGGCCTTAGGCTGAGTTCATCAGGTGCCAGAGACAGGAGTTGGAGGGCGGGCGTTCGTGTATTCGAGCGTCAGTCTGCTGGGCGATGTGTGTACATCATCCCCAGCAGACCTTTTCGAGCTTTCAGGAGGCGGGGCGACAGACGGCAGCTTAGGGATCGGTGTTGCTGTGTTGAAATCATTTTCAAGAATGATTTCATTGGCTGCCGAAGTACCAGTGACGCTGCTGCAGCTTCAAAAAATGACTTGGGTTGTTTATTGAAACTGTAGCCAGCGTCAACTCCGTACTTCGGCGACAGGGCAGCTGCTACCCTGACAACTGCTATTTAGTTAAAACAATTTGTATCCAACGTCCGCCCGCACGTAAGCACGCCCCACCTCCGAAGCCGGCACCCTGAACTCAGCCTAAGGCCACGTTCATAGCAGGGGAAGCCGCGCTGAGCCCCTGCATCCTCAATGAGGATGTCTTTAGAGGGGCTCACGCGAGCGTCCGCAGGCGTGCTGAGGAGTTGGATTTTTCAAGCCAAGCTGTTTTTCAGCGCGCTGTCGACTGAAAACATCCAATCAGCGCGAAGCAGCGTCAAGGCGCCGTGACGTCGGTGCGTCGCGGGCGATTGGCCCAGCGACGTCACTGCCCCGCCTCCCGATCGCGGACGCTGGCTCGCCTGCATGGGCATGAAATCGCTCATGCTTGATCAGGTGAGCATCAGCATCCGCGCGGCTCAGCGCTGCTCCACCTTCTATGGACGCAGCCTAAGCGCTGAGCTCGCTGAGCGGGCGGCGCTTGGCGAGGTGACTTGCATATAAATATATATGTAAGTCCCCGCTCACGCGATGCGCGCATATGCGCATGCACACACGCTCACTGGCGCTCTGCGCTTAACTAAACAAAATTGTTATACTCTCTAGCGCGCTCAGCTTCCCCTGCATCGTCGTCGTCGCGAGCACTTGCAAAATTAAAGGACAACCTGCGCTCATGCTTGGAGAGCTCTCCAAGCATGAGCAAGCTCAGCACCAGCGAAGAGCTAAGTATTCATCGTAAAGGAATGCGGTAAGCAAATATTGATTGTTCCACAATCAGGAGGAACATGGATTCTTAATGGATTCCAGATGTCACTGGACTTATCAGCAAAGGGGTATTTAAGCTCCTCAGGATCCGATACACATAACAATTGAACCTGACAAAGAAGGATCTGGAAATGCGTAGCTCCGTTTTGGGTACAGCTTTAAGCATCAGCGGCCACCGTACATCTTCGGAAGATCTGCCTTCCAGCAACAAATACCGGACGCGGTAACAGGGGCAAGGCAGTTCCGTAGTGAACCGGAGAGTGCTGTCGCCGGCGGACCAAGTTGAACATGTAAGGTCATTGTTATTTTATGTATAAATAAAATACCCGCTTTTAAATCACTGTCTCGTTTGTGCCTGCAGGTTTGAAGGATCAGGTAGTGACATGAATGCTTAAGTTGTCAATAGACAACAGCAAGAGAAAATAAAGCTGGGAGTGGAACATCTTTAAAGAAAACAGTTACAACCTGTGTACTCACACATGGCCAAGTATTATTATGAGCATTACTTTAATACCACCACCACTATCAGTGTTGTAATCTTATTGATTGTATTATTCTACTGGTATCCTATTGTATATTTCACAAGTATTATCGGTTCTATTTATCTTGTGTCATATATACTGACCCCGTGCTCCCCTATTTCTCTCTAAATCTCTAAGGATCAAGGAAAGATCTTGTGTTGAGCTGCAGGAATTTTAATCTTCACAAGTGGCTGCTTTTTGTTGGGGGGTGACTTTTATAAGGTAGTATTTATTGGTTATTTTTCCAATCGCATTAAAGTATATTACTCTAAGGTAGCACCCCAGCTATTTCATTCTAACGTGCGGTGAAACCTGGATATCCTCTTACTTCTCCCATCACACTGTGTCCCCTTTTGCTCATTTTTCCTCTGTCGATTTCTCTGTGGGGTGTATCTAACAGGTCTGTCCTGGGACTTCTCTTTTCATACTCACTCTAGGTGACCTCATCACATCTAGAGTTCAAATATCACCACTATGCTGATGACAAACATACTTTTCAACTCGCCTTTCCACCTGCTGTACAGAGCAGTCTCTGAGCTATATCATCCTGAATGCCCCCCGCCGACTCAAACGTAACATGTCCAATACAGAGCTCCTCATACTTCCTCCCATACCTGGCCCTTCTGCATTACTATTTGTAGACCGATTATACACCCAGTATGGCACAAAGTCTGGATTTCACATTTGACTCCTCCCTCCCATTCACAATTTTACCAATCTGTCAATTTTTACTCATCTTTTTCATTGCAAAGATACACCCATTAGTTTGGTGCTCAACTGCTAAAACTGTAACAGGCCCTCATTCTCTTCCATCTCAACTAATGTAACCTACTGACCAGCATTCCTGTCTCCCCTTCAATCTATCCTTAAAGCTGCTGGAATCACTACTCTTGCTGAAATCCCTCTTCTAGCTTGCTATCAAATTTTATATTACACACAAAATCACTTTATTTTAAGGCTATGCACTCTTCTATCCCTCCTTACATCTCAACCCTAATTTCTCACTATTCACCATCCAAACTCTTGTGTTCTTCTCAAGGCGGTCGTCTCTACCCTTTTGTAGTTAAAGCCCTCTCTCACCCAAAAACTTCATCACTCTCTGCCACACAACTCTGGAATACCCTTCCCCTCTATATCTGACTAGCGCACGCTAAACATTGTAACTGTATTTAAATAATTTGGTGCCTGATGCACTTCTTGCTGTAAGGTTTTAATGACACTGCCCTGTGGACATTTTCCTCCTTAAACATCAAGACATTTGCTGGAGTAGATATGCCGCAGGTGTCAAGAACCAAGTCACAATCTGTGCTTGTTTTAAGTGAGGCGTTTTATACTTGGAAATCAGTGGCAGTGAATAAACAGCTACTGTCTGGATGAACAAACTATGACAGCTAACGTCACACAAGTGTTGAATGCTTAAAAATACTGGTTTTTTTTTAAACAAAAATCTCTTAAACCTATTAAGTTAATTCACAGTCCTAAGAGGAACTGCACCTTCAAACAAACTGGAATTGGAATTAAGTTTTAGCACACACTGCATATCAAGCCAAAAATAACATGCACTACAGCAGATCTGCAGAAGCAGTCCCACGTTGCATACACTGATGCCCATACTTTTACATGTGTGATGGATGATGCAACCAACACATGCCGCTACATAATAAACATACTTTGTACTCAAGTCCATGTAAGTTGGAGTAATGAAGCAAACTTCACACGAGCTGATAACACTGCTATTAAGTTCTGGGACGCCCCTGATTTCCATCCTCTAACAAAGGGGGAGGACGTCTGCTTTAAAGAATGGAAATAATATCTTCAAAAACTATTTTTTTTTTAAAAGTACAACACAGATTTTTCAAAATACTAATTTATTAGCACGCCGAATGGTCACTGTTTAGCGTTTTCCACCAATACGAGGAGCCTGCATCTTTACAGGCTTGGCAATCTTTTGCTTGGGTGCAGTCTTAGACGGTGCCTGGGGAGGATTAAGAAACAACCATGACATGTATGTTAGTCACATTCAGGAATCTAATGAACAGAACATTACTGTATCTTTTACACATCTTAAACATGTTTGCAGAGACAAAAACTGAATGGCCCTGAACAAGCGCTCGTTTCCAACATTTTTCATCACACATACAACCCCTTTTATGCCTTTTGGTTTTATTGCGCACATTAAACCAAAGTTTCAAAACCATCACAAGTATGCTACATTTTAGATTTGTTAAGAACACAACAATAACAGTTTTGACTAAAGCACCATGGCCAGGATTCACTAAGCCGCGATGTGGGGTATAGCACCGTGATTTGGAGTTATCTGCCATCCAATTTAAAGCAGCAGTTCAAGCAATATCCCACGTGTTTTTTTTTTTTTTTAAATCAGTTCTGTACTATGAGAAAATACTTGTAGCATTTAAAATAAAAAATGTTTAAGACATTTTTGAATGTTTCTAATGTAGGAAGCATTTCCAAAGTGACAGCCCCTTTCCCCTTCTTATAGGCTCTGGCTCTTGAGACCCGTCCTGTCTCTAGCAGTGAACCAATTGTATCTAGTAACTGCCCAGTCAATCATATTCCAGGAACTGCATTGCCCAAAATGCTGTGCAAGAACTAAATTAAATAGTCCTGAGCAAGCGATCGATTACAGGAGAACGGATCGATATGCAGCTTAGCTAATCACTTGTCAGTGTGCAGATTGTACTGATGCCCATATTGAATGGGAAATAAAATATATACATTTTTTTTAATTCGACAGCTTGAACTGCAGCTTTAATGGCAGGCTGCATTGGGTGCAATGTTTTACATTGCAGCTAGATTAATCTGGGCCAAGATATTCTTACTGAGCTCCTCCGTGAAGTAAAAGCTACGTATTACAGCCCCCACCAAAACAGGCGTAATACATTCATTCCCATATAAAAATCAACTGCTGTCCATAGGAAAGCATCCAACTGAATGTAAGGCACAGGCATGCTTAAGACCAGAGTATACGCGATTGGAATTTAAAAAAAAAACCCTACAGCCAACAACTCATCTTAAAGGTGTTACAAGTTTCATTAAATTTTCAGTGTGTGTGCTAGCCATTATAAAAGATGTAGATGTACAGACTTCATTGCGCCCACCGAGAAAACATGACAATGCAGAATGTCCGTTTCCATAGGATTCAATGGCAGTGATAACCCAGGTTATTACAGAATGTCTCACTAACACAGGACACGCAACTCACAATAACTTCAGGTCTAACTTATTTTGGGGGTTATTTTCCACAGAGCTTTGTTTTACCTTAGTTGAAGGAGTCTTGGTCTTGGTTGCCTGCTTAGCCTTTTTAACTTCCTTAGCAGCCCTGTAATTACAGTTGGAGTAATTAGTTACCCATACAAAAAGGAATTACAATTTCAATTAGAGTGCTACAGTTCTATGAAAGCAGCAACCACATTGCACTCTTGTTTTTTGTTCTATGATTGAACCATAGCTGTACCCAATTAATTTCAGCTTCGGGCACCCCCTGCTTCCAGAGATATTTCCTTCCGTTGGGGTGCCAGTCTCTCTGCAGCCAGGGAACTGCGTGCCAAACGAAACGGTGGTGTTTAAATGTTCTGTGGGCCAATAGGAAGCTTTGACATCATGCCTTGCGACTTCCCATTGGCCCGTATGACATGGGCATTTAAACTCCACAGATGTATCAGCATTCCTACAGAGATAAGTACCTCGGGAAGCAGGGCGTCATAGGAGCTGAAATGAATGTGGTTCAGCTTCAGAGACCCCCCGCTTCAAACCCTTTAAGCATTCAACCATGCACAAGTTCTCACCTCAAGTAACAATGCAGATTACTTATGCAGAACTCTTTAAAAACAATGATTCACGTCGCCAGATCTGCTTTGGACTCACCTGATTGCCTGCTCCCGCTGAGCTTTCCGTACCTCGGGCTTCTGGTTTCTCTTGGCCATTATTTCAGCCAGAGAGGCACCAGTGATGGCCCTCTGGAACTTGACTGCACGACGGGAACGCTTCTTCTGGATTTCTTCCTGTAATAGTGAAAAGACATTATTCGAACGAAACCGTTACACTGATCCAAGAGGGGAAGTGAGAATCTGGATACCTACATCAAAGCAGCAAAACCCTACAAAATGCACTTCCCTCCTTCCCCCACAAATGCCATGCCAAGATATGCAATGCTTTATTCTCCCAGTAATTGCAAGGAAAGACCAAGATGGCTCTGGGTTCACACAAATCAGAAGCTGCAATGCCTACGAGAGTATGTCATGGCTTTTCTTCTGCGTGAGTAAGGCTGCGCTTAAAGTGCCGGGGACGTCGCCTGAAAACAAATGCATTGCAGCCGCCGCGTTCGAGTATAGTAAGTGCGAGGGAGCGACGTCGCAAAAACTGGTAGCCGACAAACTTTGATTTTTCAAGGGCTGTCGCCTCATGTGACAGCCCTTGAACCAATCAAATGTCAGGAAACCCGCAACGCCGCCGCCCAGCGAAATAGAACTTTCGCTAGTGGCGCCGGCACCCGTCGTGTCGCCATCGATGGCACTGATCCCACCAGCCTGGTTGTTTACCCCAGACATGCATCCTTCTAAGATTATTTGAAAATTTAATCTCAGAAGCTGGGGGTTCCTGTAGCTCAGCTCCACACCTCATTGTCTAGGTATTTTAAAAAAAAAAATAATTTAACTAAAAAAGCAGTTGAGATTGTGACTTTAATCCCATGTACCAAACATTTGATCAAGTTACTTTCGTTTCAGCAAAGATGCTACCTATTTTTGAAAGGACTTACGATGCGACAATGCCAATTGAGGTTAGATTTAAAATACCTATACCACATAAGCAATTTAACTTCTTACGTAAAAAAGAAATGTGTTACATGGGCACGCAACAGCTTAAAAAAAGGTTTTAAGGCTACGCCCATAGTGCAGGAAACGGCGCGAGTTACACAGCTCGCAACGAAACAAACATTAGGACGACAATGTATTTGTGCATAGTGCTAGCGTGTGCACATGCACTACAGGGAGATGAGCGCAATACAAACACGTTTGTATTTCCCACGCAGTGGCCAGGTCTCGTGAGCGGTTTGCCCAATGAGGGCGAACCTGCACCGATGTCACAGCCGCACCCCCGACACGCCTCCCTGTCGACTGCTTGCATGACAGGAAATATCTCCTGCTGTAGGAGAGCTGTGCCGAGGAGCGCGGAAGCTAGCGCGTTCCACTAAACCCAAGGCTTAACACATCAACCAAGGCAGTTATTTAACGTCTAATTAAATTCTGTATTTTCCCAAAGGTCCTAAAAACCTTCGATTTTGTCTGTTGTGGATTCTGCTGGAACGCCATAAATTGGACCTGCCTTACTTTTGCGGTTCAAAACATTGTGGGAGGTATATAACAGACCAAGCTGCTATTTACAGACCCCCCCCCCTCTCCGACAAAGCACGCTGTTGCAAAACGTGTTCAGGTCACGTGAGGCTGTTCCAGTGCACACAACCATTGGCTGGGGTAGAGACCAGGAAGCGCAGCAGATGATCGACACTAGCAAGTGAAGGTGCAGTCCGGACAGTCACATCAGCGCCATCCTTGGCATCACGCTTTTCCAATTCCATGGTCAGTGTCTGGCGAGATATCAGTCGCCGGCACTATAAGCGCAGCCTTAGTTACTTGTTAGTGGAGCTTGCATCTAACCTGTGAGGGGGGAGAAGCTGTTTGTGGACATCACTAAAAAAGGAGAGGTACTTACAGACTGGCCTTTCTTGTGTTTTCGTCTGTACAGAACAGTCCAATTGATCTGACGAGGATTTCTCTTGGAAAGGAATGCGGCTTCGCATTTTGCATTCAGGAACTGAAAAACCTGATTAAAAATGAAATGTTAGCCAGCAGAGCAAAAAACAAAAAGTACGCAGCACCTATTATCCCCACCTTTAAATCAAACCTTAGATTTTCTTTTAAATTAAGCATTTCAATAGCCTACTCATGCTCACTGTCCCACACCCAGTGTCACTCCTACCAACCACTGTGGCCAAGCACTTCCATCTACTGCACTTATTCCCTCACCTGCTGTCTCTAAGTCCCCCAACATACCACTTGCGATAGTAAGTCCCTGCCCCAGAGAGCTTACAATCTAATTGTCTGATTTTCTTTTACACGTCTGGTATTTATACTTCCCTGT
Source organism: Ascaphus truei (assembly GCF_040206685.1). Lineage (NCBI taxonomy): Eukaryota > Metazoa > Chordata > Amphibia > Anura > Ascaphidae > Ascaphus > Ascaphus truei. The sequence continues at coordinate 221,545,592 of NC_134485.1, forward strand.
ACTGCATTTTTTTTGTAAAGCACATCAAAGGCGCTATACAAATAAAGATATACATACATGTGACAGCAGCTTCAAATCTCACGTTGCCTTTATTCGTTTATATTTTTTACACAGTTTCACCATTAGTGGCCTAGGACATTCTCCTTTCTTTTGATATAATAGCATCCAATATTACAACCAAGACCATATATGTATGTACTCCCTTATATCACAATTGCACCCTTTCAGGGACAATGCTGCACATGTTACCTGCAACACAAGCGACATAACGCCTTCCAGCAGGTCTGTTAGCCCTGTACATATGTTAACTATTCAGAGACCAATTGGCAGCTCTTATACAGTACAAAAGGTGGTTATAATCAACAAAGGACACAGCACTAGGGCCCAGATACACTAAATGGTGCCGAGCTACAGTCCACCCCATCTCCCACTCACTAGGGGTTAAGTCATGGTAATGCTTTGCACCCTTTAGCAGATACGGGCCTGAGAGAGCGGGGGTTCACCTTATGCCAGGCTTACTCACCCAACACTGAGATCATACAGGAGGAGGAGGCCTATAACGTGTCACCCACTCACAGCAGCAACAGCAGACACAGGTAACAACTCTCCCACCTCACAGCACGAGATCCCAGGCCCCATCCTCCCCGCCTCACACTCACTATCCCCGGGACACACAGGCCTCCCTCCCCCGCCTCACACTGACACTATCCCCGGGACACACAGGTCTCCCTCCCCCTGCTCACACTCACACTATCCCCGGGACACACAGGCCTCCCTCCCCCGCCTCACACTGACACTATCCCCGGGACACACAGGCCTCCCTCCCCCGCCTCACACTGACACTATCCCCGGGACACACAGGCCTCCCTCCCCCTGCTCACACTCACACTATCCCCGGGACACACAGGCCTCCCTCCCCCTGCTCACACTCACACTATCCCCGGGACACACAGGCCTCCCTCCCCCTGCTCACACTCACACTATCCCCGGGACACACAGGCCTCCCTGCCCCGGCTCACACTGACACTATCCCCGGGACACACAGGCCTCCCTCCCCCGCCTCACACTCACACTATCCCCGGGACACACAGGCCTCCCTCCCCCGCCTCACACTGACACTATCCCCGGGACACACAGGCCTCCCTCCCCCGCCTCACACTGACACTATCCCCGGGACTCACAGGCCTCCCTCCCCCGGCTCGTTACCTTCCCGTCGATCCTAGCGTAGCGCCGCCCGTGCCCCGGGTAGATCTTGTAGCCGCTGAAGCTGCACAGCTCGACCCTGTAAACACAAAATACAAGCGGGTCAGGGACGCAGAGCCCCGGGGCCAGCACCCCGCCATACCGAAACCGCCAAGCACCGGCCCGGGGAGGAGGATGGCGGCGGATTGAGAGGAGACATTGAATAGACAGGAGCCAGGCCAAGCTTACTTCATGGCGCCGGTTAAGATAGCGAAGAGGAAGAGAGCATTGTGGGTAATGGGATATATATAAAGATGGGGGCGGGGTCACAGAGAGGCTCATTAACACACTCACTGCCAGAGAGCAGCGATGTGATATACTGTAATGTAATGACCAGGATAATACATTCATTGCCAGAGAGCAGCTATGTAATATAATGTACAGTTATTTAATATAATGTAATGACCAGGATATTATTACTGTATTATCCTCGCTTATTTGTGATGCACCAATATATTCCGCAGTGGGGTACAGAGCTATGTATACTGTATGTGGCAGGGTCCCTTTCCCCGGATCCCCTGCGTACCTCTGCTGCAGCAGGAGGATGTGCCAAGTGTTGTGGCAGGCAAGCGCGTCGCCGGAGGCAGCGGTGGCTCCTGTTGCAGGGCACCACCATTTTGGTATTGCTCGTGCATGCGCAGTACAGTCGCACATGCGCAGGGCAGTGTTTCTGTTGTTGCAGCCATCATGGGACTCCTTGCGCATGCGCAGTGCAAGCGCAAGCAGTGCCAATTGCAGTAGGACTCTGCAGGGGACTACAACCCTCAGCAGCCCCAGGGGCTGCAGCCATATGATCCCCCAGCATTCCCCTGCAGCCAGGAATTGATACTTTTGGCGCATCTGGAACCACGCCAGTTGGATGAGGGACCTTGGAGGAGCAGGTAGTGTCCAGGGAGGTACAGCACCAGTGAGACGCCACGCGGTGACTGCGACCTGTGGTCTGGGACCAGACCAGCTACCTGGTAAAGACAGTAAGGTGATATTATCCATGCCGGAATTCAACCCACGCGGAGGCGGACGCCATAGCGGATGACAACGTCGGATCAGACGGATCCTCTTTGTTCTTCTACAATACCCGGGTGCTGGAGCCCCGGGCAGGTACCCAACTAAGTGCACTGACATTTCAAGGGATAGCGCTATCTCCAACACTTTGGGTGGGCCTTTACATTGGGAAAGGGACATCAGGGAATTGGTGCCTGGCACCCAATGCACTTCGGGACACTCACTGGTGGTATCAGGTTGGGGCCTATATTACTGCGTGGTACAGGATACCAATATTATTGTGTCCAGTAAAGATTGTTAGTATACACTTGAGTGTGTGTATTATTGATATTGTTCCTGTAAGAGAATTATCCCACCCCATTGGTATCCCTTGCAGGTAGAGGCACTGTCACCAGACGAATCAGGTACACCCCAGGCTCCCAGCGGCAGAGGTTCAGGCCTCCTGTGAGCCACAGGTAACGCACCACACACACCGTAGCCGCCATATCTTCCATAGGGGGGGAAGTGCGCTACATTTGGAGGCGCTGCTGAGATTTCAGACCTGGGGTGTCCTACTCAAAAGTCAAAATTAGCCCGCCCATATCCACAGAATGTTCTCCCCATCTAAGCAACAGATCAGCGACTGGGTCCTGGAACTGAACGACTCTCCCCGCCACGTGATCACGGTGGGGGACGTGCCCTCTGGCATCACCCCTCGAGAAGTCGTTGACTTACTCAGACCCCTCCCATGGTTTGGCCAAGTCCGGCAAATAGGACAAAAATGGGATCCCACTTTCCGCTGGTACATCCTCATCATGGCGACCCGCCATGAGGTGAGGGAGGACAACACTCCCGTGGCCCTACACTTTCTGGGAGCCTGCCCCCGGGCTGCCCAGTCATCTTTCCTGAACTTCCAGTCCCAAACTTTTCACCAAAGTGCCCTATCAAGCAAAAACTCTGTGTCCCTCCCGCGTTCCTGGGAGTTACGACGCTTTGCTCATGGGGTGCCCACTACTCTATTCAGATCCCCTTCTACCCAGGGTGATTTTCAGTCCTGGGACCGCACTGGAGTCACCCCTCCGAACTGAGCACCTACGACCATCGTACACCTCCAGCGAGCACCTGACCAGTCTAGGACACATCTCTAGCCCAAGGTCAAGAGATTCTCAACACTTGTCCCCAAGGAACTCAGCAATGGGAGTGACTCTACCTCAGCTGGTGGAAGCCCTGACCCAGTCATCCCAGTCCCACCAATACCGTAAGCTCAAAGCTTTCTTGGGGACCCGGCCCATGCATCTTGGCGAGGCAGAGTTTGAAGAATGGAATGATCATGCGGGACAAGTGCTCTCTGAGAGGATCTGCTCCGACGCCGTAAAGTGGCAACGAATCATCGAGTGCCTGCGTCCGCCTGCCGCCCAAAATGACCCCACCCCAGGTTTTGTAGGGGAATTACAACAATTAATCATTCTGGGAAAGACTCTGTGTTTTGAGTCCAAGAGAATGTGAATTTTTTAACCATCCACATCCCGTGTTTGCGGTATTCCACCATCTCCTAAAGATCCATAAGTCGTTGGTCGACCCTCCTGGATTGACCGATTGTTGCGAGTATTGAATCTTTGGGAGATGGTTTATCATGATATGTGGACGGTTTCTTACAACCATTAGTTTTTGATCTTGCATCCTATATTAGAGATGCAACGGATCTGGTTGTATCTTTACAGGAAATCCAATGGAAAAGCCAATATAGATGGGTCACCTTAGACGTGACCTCTCTATATTCTATTATAGAACACAGGTGTAAGGAATCGGGGAGCACGTCCCCCACGGCGTGCTCCCTCCTTACCTGCCGTTCCGCACACTCTCGCACAGCTTACAGCACACGCCCACGGAGGAATGTCAATTACTCCACGGAGCCTAGCTCCGCCCTCTGGCTGCGGCGCGCGGTGCGTGGCTGCGTCGCACACGTGGCGCTCATGCACCGCTCCCCAGCTGCGTGTCAACATACTCACCATCACTCCCACCTGTCTGTCTCCTACACCTCCCAGCCTATCCCTGCCTCCACAGAGGTCGCACCTTCATCCCACCCCCATGTCTCATTGGTCACTCTCCCCGTATATGCCTTTTAGCCTTGCTGTTCCCACGTCCCAGTTCCTTGCTGCGTATACCTTGCCTAACCTTGTTTTGCTGCCTTGAATTCCTGTGTACCGACCTGTGACAGGGTAAATAAAACCCACCAGCTATATGCCTGGCAGACATATGTTTAGTCTGCAGTGCAGCAGTGATGAGGTTAACTTCAGCTGGGAAGCTCATGGCACTTAGTTGAATCCCAGCTGCCTCATCAAGGTGTGTTAAAAACCCTAGGATGTGCACACATGCCTGGCTGGTGAGGAGATAGGACTGAAAGTGCTGAAGAGATTACTGCTGTAAGGTCTGTGTTGCAAAGTACTTATGTGATGAACTGTCTGTCTCCTGCATACAAAAAAGTAGCTGCCTTGTTTTTGTTTTGTCTGCTAAAGAAAACATATTTTGCTCTGTCTGCTAAAAAGAAGCTATATTGTTTTTCTGCTGAAGAAAAGGCTATTTTTCTTTTGTTTGCTGATGAGAAGCTATTTGTTTTTGGTGTGCTGTATGTTTTAAGGCTCAAATAAATAAGCCTTATCCAAAGAACCTGCATGTGTAGTTGCATGTACCCTGCAACATATGGTGTCAGAAGTGCCGGGATTTTCAAAAGGCTTCTGCAGTAAAAGGGCCACACACACAAACAAGAATGAGAAAAATGGAAGAATGGAAGAGTTTCTGTGCGAGCAGACCAGACAGCAGGGACAGTTAATGCAGGAGCAGGCCCAACTACTATTGCAGCAGCAAACCCAGCTCCTAACCCAGCAGCAGACAGCACAGGATGAGCGGATGGCCAAGCTGCTGACCCAATTCCAGGGGTCTGCCAGTCCAGAACTTGCAAACAAACCCCTGATACTCCTGAGGAAAATGGCACCGAACGAGGATCCAGAGGCTTTTTTACTGACATTTGAAAGGGTTGCCGAAGCTCAGGGCTGGGCTGCAGATCGCTGGGCAACTGCTTTGGCCCTGCTCCTCATAGGAGAAGCCAAGGCCTCATATCAGGGCCTCCCTGCAGATCAGGCAATGGACTACTGACAAGTGAAAGCCGCCATACTGGATCGCTTAGGTCTGACCTCAGAGACCTACCGGCAGCAGTTCCGGAACATGAAGTACACCGCTATGATGAGACCCCAGGTCCTCGCTCAGCGGTTATTTGACTTGTGTACGTGCTGGATACAACCCGAGGAGTGCACTAAGGAGGCAATTCTTGAGCAGGTGGTTTTGGAACAATTCCTACAAATAATACCTTTCCTGAAACCAGGGTCACGAATGATGTATAAATAGTTCCAGTAAGCTTAACTCATGTCTTCCCTCTTCCAAAGCACAAACAAATCCTTTTCTCTTTCTTAGTTTTATTGAGGGAAAGTCACAGGGAGAAAGGTGCTTGTAGATGTAGTGTAGGTAGAGAGTGCTTCTCTGTCTGAAGTGCAGTGTATCAAGGATGAGACAGTGTAAAACAGAAAGGCCTTGCTGGGGTAAATAGCAGGCAGTTACTCACTCAGAATCCAGGGTGAAAAGGAAGTGAGGAGCAAGGGTCACACTAGATGGGAAGTGAGACTATACTAACTGTCAGCATGGACGGGGGGTAGGAATAGCCCACTCTCAGCTAGGAGACTATGAGCTGCAGGCAACCAACACAGGCTGTGTAAACAACATGTAGCAATAATGTTGCCTTTTCACATGCAGCAAGCTGCTGGGACAGGGAAAATAACAGACAGCCAAACTAGGGAGAAATTAATCCCAAAACTGTAAAGGGGAGCAGAGGAATATGGAATCTGGTTCCAGGACAATACCCCCTTCCGCACGCTCATGGGTAAAACGCCACGCGGCTGAAACCCTAGCTTTGGCGGTCCGACTCGTGGAGAACTTCTTTGGGGCTGAGGAACAGGCGAGTGTCCTTGACCCGACAGGTCCGACTCCACCGGCACCTGCGGACGCCCAAAAAGGAAGGTCGGATCAACGGGGAACCTACGGCCCGTCCACACGCAACCGCCAAGGTCGGATCAACGGGGAACCTACGGCCCGTCCACGCGCAATCGCCAAGTCCAACGGAAGGAGCAGTCGTTCTAGCAAGGGTGGAGTCCAAATGCTGGTCCCCGCCGAGACCCTCATCTCCTTCCTGATGTCGGCTCGTCGCAAAATGAAAGGAACTTACGTGGACGTCGCCCACAAGACCCACCAGATGCCTGGTATCCAGTATCCGGTCCAGCGGAGCCCTATCCCCGGCCCCCTCCTGCGAAGAAACCCACTCCATGTTCCGCCTGCGGAGAACAAGGCCACCGGCAGGTGGACTGTCCACAGATGGATTGTTCCTTCAGCAGGACCGTCGCCTCGGCCTTCACTGGAGAAAATTGCAAGCCCTGGCTACTTCCAGCCCAGGTTGGGGGAAAAACCACCAGGCCCTTGTAGATTCGGGCTCTAGGAAAATTCTGGTCTTAGAGGAACTGTTACCACCTAACGTGTGTTCTTTTGACTCCCCATGGAGTATAGAATGTATACACGGCGATGTAAAACGGTAAACAACAGCCAAAATCCGGCTACAGGTAAAAGGTCAGGAGGCCTACCTCGAAGTAGGAGTCTCTCCTTGACTCCCTGCCCTCGTTGTGCTCGGCCGGGACTGGCCTTTCTTTTCGGACCTAATGGCTCCAGTCTCTCACGAGGAGCCTTATTCTATGGCTCAGGAGAACCCTGGCAAACTGTTCCCCTTCTCGGCAGACCTTTTTCCCAGTAAACACCGGGTTCAAAAGACTCAGAAGCAAAGACGCTCTGACAAACAGGACTGGTTGCAGAAATCTGGGTCTCAAGGTGACCATTCTAGTAGAAAGAGGTCACAAGTGATGGCTGGGGATGGCCAGAGGGAGGGGGATATGGGCCCTGGAGATTTACCAGACCTGTACCTCCCTGACTTTCACCAGAAGCAAAGGGAAGACCCAGTCCTTGCTAGACAGTATGACAAGGTGGTGAAAATTGATGAGCAGATTTTAAATGCACAGGGGGTGATAGTATTCCCCCATTTTGAATTATCAAATGATATCCTGTATAGGGTGAATAGGCAGACACAAACAGGGGAGGTCACCAGACAGATATTGGTTCCCAAGGCGTTTGTTAAATCTGTGTTCACTCTAGCCCATACTGTCCCTTGGGGTGGTCACCTGGGCAGGTATAAAACGTTGGACCGTATTTCGTCCCAATTCTATTGGCCAGGGATGCACAGTGATATTGCTTACGTAGTTGTGTGCGGCATGTCCGGAGTGCCAGCTAACTAGTCCGAAGGGACAAAAACCAGCCCATTTGGTTCCTCTACCCTTGGTGTCAGTTCCCTTTGAGAGGATTGGGGTAGACTTGGTAGGACCTCTAGAACCTTCTGCGAAAGGACACAGGTTTATTCTTGTAATCGTTGACTATGCAACAAGATATCCTGAGGCGTTCCCCCTGAGAACAGCAACGGCGAAGCAAGTAGCCAACAAGTTGTTGGAGCTGTTCTCACGGGTTGGACTTCCCCAGGTTATGTTGACAGACCAAGGTACAAATTTTATGGCTAAACTGATGCAGGATGTCTTAAAATTACTAGAGGTCAAGTCTGTTTGAACATCGGTCTACCATCCACAGACTGACGGATTGGTGGAAAGATTTGACCGAACTCTAAAAGGGATGCTGAGGAAATTTGTAGATTCAGAGAAGAGAGCCTGGGATGAACTTCTCCCTTTTCTGCTGTTTGCAGTGCGGGAAGTTCCCCAGGCCTCCACGGGATTCTCTCCATTTGAACTGCTGTATGGCCGCCAACCCCGGGGTATCCTAGACCTCCTAAAGGAGTCCTGGGAGGAACAGCGGTCCTCTTCTAAGAATTCCCTGCAATATGTACTAGACCTTAGGAAGCGCCTAGATGTGGTCGGCCATTTTGCTAGGGAGAATCTTAGATCAGCCCAGGACAGTCAGGAGAGACATTACAATGAGAATGCTCACATGAGAGTGTTTCATCCGGGAGACCAGGTGATGTTATTATTACCCAGTTGCGAGAGTCAACTCCTGGCCAAATGGCAGGGCCCATTCGAAGTACTCCGCCGCATGGGTGATGTGGATTACGAGATCGCTCAACCAGGGTCCAGGAAGGCTAAACAAATTTACCATGTGAACTTGCTGAAGATGCAGCAGTCTCTATTCATCCACCCGGTGGAGGAAACGGACTTGGGTCCTCAGCCTCCACGGGAGAACATCGTGAGTGACGATAAAATCCTAATGGGTACAACAGTTGTCCTCTGAACAAAAAGGGGACTTTTTAGCAATAATTACACAATATCATGATGTTTTTTCTGATTTACCAGGGCAAACTAACTTAATTTCACATGCGATCGAGACAGCACCTGGGGTAAAAGTACGTTCCCGTCCTTATAGGTTGCCTGAAAGTCGTAGGGCCCTGGTAGAGAAGGAGGTACAAGAAATGTTACACTTAGGAATGATTGAGGAATCATGCAGTGAGTGGTGTAGTCCATTAGTTATGGTCCCTAAACCCAATGGGAAGGTAAGATTTTGTGTGGACCTCCAAAAGGTCAATGCGGTATCCAAGTTTGACGCATATCCGATGCCAAGGGTGGACGAGTTAATTGACACCCTTGGTAACGCGGAATATATATCCACGCTGGACTTAACAAAAGGATACTGGCAAATACCCTTAGAGGAAAAGTCCAAGTGCAAAACAGCCTTTGCCACTCCCATGGGTTTATACCAGTTTGTGACAATGCCATTTGGACTGCATGGAGCCCCAGCCACATTTCAGAGACTCGTGAATAAGGTGCTGAGACTCCATAGGACTTATGCCGCAGCCTACCTAGATGACATTGTCATTTATAGTAAACACTGGCGGGCCCATCTAAATAGGCTGAAAGCGGTCCTCAAATCTCTAAGAGAGGCAGGGCTCACAGCCAACCCTAAGAAATGTGCCTTGAGTAAGGCGGAAACCAAATACTTAGGGTATGCAGTGGGAGGTGGAAAAGTAAGGCCACTAGCCGACAAGGTAGTTGCCCTGAAAGAAGTTCCGACCCCCCAAACAAAAACGCAGGTACGCTCTCTGCTGGGTTTAGCAGGATACTACCGACAGTTCATCCCCAACTACTCGGAAGTGGCAGCCCCTTTAACGGACCTCACAAAAAAGTGTGCCCCTACACAAGTGGTATGGTCAAGGGAGTGTCAGAGAGCTTTTGAGGAGATAAAAAGGTGTCTATCAGAGGGTCCCGTCCTTAGAAGCCCAGACTTCAACAGGCCTTTTGTAGTGTAAACGGATGCATCAGAGATAGGGCTAAGGGTAGTGTTGTCAGAACAGTTTGAGGGAGTTGAACACCCTATCCTTTTCCTGAGTAGGAAATTGTTCCCGAGGAAAAAAAAACTACTCAGTGATTGAGAAGGAGTGCCTCGCAGTAAAGTGGGCAATCGAGGCTTTAAGGCATAACCTGGCAGGAGTCCATTTTACTCTGGTGACGGACCATGCTCCACTGAAGTGGTTAAATAGTATGAAAGATTCCAATGCTAGGTTAACTAGGTGGTATATGGCCCTCCAACCCTTCTCATTTGAGATTCAGCACAGGCCGGGAAAAGAGAACGCAAATGCTGATTTCTTTTCTAGAGAAGGGGTGGATGGTCGGGCTTCAGCCGTGCGTAGCCCCAGTCACACACTAACAGGGGAGGAATGTGACAGGGTAAATAAAAGCCACCAGCTATATGCCTGGCAGACATATGTTTAGTCTGCAGTGCAGCAGTGATGAGGTTAACTTCAGCTGGGAAGCTCATGGCAATTAGTTGAATCCCAGCTGCCTAATCAAGGTGTGTTAAAAACCCCAGGATGTGCATACATGCCTGGCTGGTGAGGAGATAGGACTGAAAGTGCTGAAAAGATTACTGCTGTAAGGTCTGTGTTGCAAAGTACTTATGTGATGAACTGTCTGTCTCCTGCATACAAAAGAGTAGCTGCCTTATTTTTGTTTTGTCTGCTAAAGAAAACCTATTTTGCTCTGTCTGCTAAAAAATAAGCTATTTTGTTTTTCTGCTGAAGAAAAAGCTATTTTTCTTTTGTTTGCTGATGAGAAGCTATTTGTTTTTGGTGTGCTGTATGTTTTAAGGCTCAAAAATATAAGCCTTATCCAAAGAACCCGCGTGTGTAGTTGCATGTACCCTGCAACACGACCCGACTTGATTGTGGACTCCGCTTTTCTGGACTACCGACCCTGGCTTACCTCTGGCCTTCCGTACCTCTGTACCCCTGACCAAGGCACCCGGACATCTACTACCCTAATGGCTCCAATCCCTGACCACGGCACCCTGGATATCGACTATTCTTCTGGTTCTGACCTCCGACCCCGGCATGTATCAAGACTATCCGCTCTTCTCCAATCCTGACCCGGCTACCTTGACCATCCATTCTCCAGACGTGCCCCCATTGCTGTGTGTGGCGTATTATATACTTTCCCATCTTAGTACCGGGGTCCCGCCTTGTATGTGGTGAGCACAAGTGTTACAACAGGCATGGTCTTTTGGCTATTCGGCACTTTTTAGATCTTTAAGATCTCTCTATCTAACATTGCACTTTTTATTAGAATCCATCACTTTTCTTCTCACTCATAACTACTTCCTATTCGATTCACAGTTTTATTTACAAAAACAGGGCAAGGCTAAGGGGAAATCTTTTGCACCTGTAACACGTAGCTCACCACAAACGAAGCGCGACCGCGGTGCTGAGGTAGGGAATTGAGTAACGCCAACCCACAGCCACACGGGCGCGCCTAGAATGTAGATTGGTCGTGCAAGCCAGGTCAGGAGTATAGACGTGAGAATAGTAGAGGGTACTTGCCAGGTCAAGATTGGAGAGTAGCGGATCGTCGGGGTACGTAGCCAGGTTCAGGATTGGAGAGTAGCGGATCGTCGGGGTACGTAGCCAAGTTCAGGATTGGAGAGTAGCGGATCGTCGGGGTACGTAGCCAAGTTCAGGATTGGAGAGTAGCGGATCGTCGGGGTACGTAGCCAAGTTCAGGATTGGAGAGTAGCGGATCGTCGGGGTACGTAGCCAGGTTCAGGATTGGAGAGTAGCGGATCGTCGGGGTACGTAGCCAAGTTCAGGATTGGAGAGTAGCGGATCGTCGGGGTACGTAGCCAGGTTCAGGATTGGAGAGTAGCGGATCGTCGGGGTACGTAGCCAAGTTCAGGATTGGAGAGTAGCGGATCGTCGGGGTACGTAGCCAGGTTCAGGATTGGAGAGTAGCGGATCGTCGGGATGCGTAGCCAGGTTCAGAATGGAGACTGGAGAAAGGTAGGTGTAAATCCGGATCAGGAGAAGAGAGGTGCGGAGTCCAAGGTACGTAGCAGGGTCAGGCAGCGGCAGGATCAACAGGCAAGGCAAACAAGGCAAGGCAGGAGAATAAAGGAACAGGATGTAGCAAGGCACAGCGTCACACAAAACTATGCTCAGCAATGAGTGTCTGGAGCAAGAGGGTATAAATAGGGAGATCCTCGAATGAAGAGCCGGGGCAGAATCAGGAAACCGAATCCTATTGGCTGCTGGTGCACGCAGTTGTGCCCTATGATGCAGCCTGATCAGGCATGGAGGCGGGGCCGAGCGCGCGCCGAACTGCGCGCGTCACTGAGGTCAGGGGACGGAGACCAGAGTGCAAGTCACTCCCACGCCGGTCCTGTCCATCACCAGGACGGGGGCGGAGACTGGGGCATGAGTCAGAGGGGAGGCTGGATGTGCGCACTCGCTGCGCGCCGGAGCGGGAGGCGGAGGGCGGGCAGACAGGCCGCACAAGATCCGCGAGACTGCGGCAGCAGGTGTTTCCAGGTGAGGAGATGGTCTCCAGCTGCCAGGATGGCGGATCCTCACAGCACCCTCATATGCCAATTTATGGGTTTATGGGAACTTCAGCACATTTATCACGATTCTAATATATATCGTAAACACATTATTTTTTATAAACGTTACATCGATAATTTGATTTTGCTGTGGGATGGGGACGATTACTCACTTTTTTCATTTGTTAATAACCTTAATACTGATGATTTATATTTACGTTTTACTTTTGAGCACAATTTGCACCATGTGAATTATTTGGACATGATCCTGTTGTGATGGTGAAGGGGTACCCAGGCCAGTAAATAAAGGTATTATGCCCGGCTGGGTGCCCCTGAGCCTTATTGGGGAAATGTAGATTGTCAGCTCTGCGACCCAGTAATGGAAGTAACACTGTGATTGTAATAAAAATGTCTGTGTGTCTCCCACCAGGAATAAGGTGGCGAGAATAATATATTTCTAACTATGAAATGTATTACTGTAGCAGTATTTCCCTGTAACCGCGCAAAGGAAAAAAAAAATGGTTTTAAAACCCAGCAGCCCTCAGCACAGCACATGGCGTGTAGCTAACTTCTGCTAGGAAGGTCCTAGCGTGCTTAGATCTTATGTGAGCGCAGGTTGGGCAAAATCATGAAACAGATTATAGCGCAATTTTTATAAAGTTATATAAAAATTGATGAATGAAAGTCCCCCTATTTTAATTGTTCCAACAGTATAGGCATGGGGGTATTTTCATTCAGATGGCCAGAACAGAGGAAACACTTAATTTGTAATCGCTGTACCTCAGAAATGCATAGCCACTGTCCAAAGACTGTTTTCGGCTCTGTTTGCGCACAACTCCCGCTGCAGGGAAATTGTGCCTAGAGACTCTATTTCTAAAGATTTCGTTCCGGGAATAGAAGATTTCGTTTTACCTCGTCCCAGTAAGTGTATTTCAAGTGTTTTTTTGTAAACTAATGTGTGTGTTCATTCTGTAAATAAATCACAATTTATTTTATATCTCTTGCTTTGCTCTATCAAATGATCCGGGTAATTTGGTGTTAAAAGGGCCGGTCTCCCGTGACACCTGTATATTGATAATGATAGATCAATTCAATTTGAAATTTTTAGGAAATCACATTCCAGAAATTCTTTGTTGTGTACTCAAAGTTGTCATCCTAAATATTTGATTAGGGGCATCCCCAAGGCACATTTCATCAGATTGAAAAGATTATGTTCAGACATGGAAGCCATTGATATTCAATATAGAGAGATGACCCGATGATTTATTGAATGAGGTTATACACTTCAAGATCTTCAAAGTGCATTACTATATGCTGATTCTTTAAATAGGATAAATCTTATACGATAAACACAGAGCCGTCCTAAGGGTAGAAATAGAATGAAGAAATATGGGAAGGATGAGGCCAATTGCCCAATGTTTATTACAACATATAACCGTCAGGCTCAACATATTAGAGCCATTATAAATAAGCATTGGTATACTTTGTCTCTGGACAAGGATATTTGCTCTATTATACAACAAGGCCCAAAATGTGTTTTTAGGAGAGCTAAAACATTATCTGGTCATCTCTCCCCAGTATGTTTAAATCTGGTGACAACTATAAGGGAATCAAAGGGATACCCAGAGGCTTTTTTGTCTGTGTTAGACGTACCATGTGCCAGTACTCTAAATTTATGTAGCCCTTGTACCCCCCCACCCCAAGTGAGATTGGGGGTACGCTATAAAGATGCTACTGGTACTGCCTTTACCTGTTGGCTCACAGGGGGCCCATGTCTCCGCCATGGGGGAGCCTGGGGTGATAAAATGAACGTCTCAGTGCAGCGCTTCCACCTGAGAGGGATCCCAGAGTAGTGGGAGGAGCCCCTCACAGGACCCAATTACAATAATCACACTCTGTGTAAAATAACAATAACCTTTACTGGTACAGGTATAACTCTTAACAGTTCAAATGGTCAATAATATGGTACAACTCCCCACCAAGCCTCACAAGGCCGTAACCCAACACCGTGTAGCGCACACCGTGTCCCAAGAGTGCCACTCCCAACCCCAATGTGTGAGACAGCGCTGCCCATTAATTTGAGTTGTTGGTTGGTGCACGTGTTGTGGTGAAGTACCTGCCAGTTGTGTCCACACCTGGGTGCGCCGACATGAGAGTAAAACGCAACTGTTCCAAAGATGAAGACGTCCATAGACAATCAGACGATTTACAAAATAGGTTTCTTGCTAGAGGTTATAGGTCTTCTGACCTAGTCCGGGCCAGGGGGGAAGTGGATTTAATGGACAGAAAACAATTATTGATGAGGAAACCTAAGAAGGCTTCTCACTTTTCTGATCCACTTTTTATTACGCAATTCAACCAGCAAGCACAGGAGGTCAGGCTTATCTTAGAAAAACACTGGGATATATTACGCTTAGACCCAGTCCTGGGGCAAAACTTAACATTAAAACCAAAAATTGTTTTTAAAAGGGCTAAGACTATATCAAATTCTTTGTCACCCAGCTTATTCACATCTGAAACAGGTGGTTCTAGGCCCTCAACCAGGGGTTCCTACAGATGCGGTTCATGCAAAGTTTGTAATATTTTGTTGCCAACTAAAACATTTGAGAGTACGATAACTAAGGAAAATTTGATATACGCAGTTTTATTAACTGCAAAACTTCATTTGTTATCTATCTCCTCACCTGTGGCTGTGGGAAACAGTATGTGGGACGGACTACTAGGAGTTTAAAAACACGCCTCATGGAACATCTTAGACTTATTAAAAACAAGGATCTTAACCATCCAGTCCCACTACACTGTACCCACTGCCACAGGGGGGACATTAGATATATTAGAGCATCTGGAATTGAATTTGTGCCATCCCATGTGAGAGGGGGCGATCGTATCAGGAGACTTGATCAGAGGGAGGCCTATTGGATCTTTACTCTAAGGGCCAGTTCCCCATCTGGTCTCAATACCGATTGGGACCTGGCACATTTTCTGTGATGTGGCCTCCCCCTGGTCTCGTGTTCTCCTCTGTCATATACCCTCCACACCTCCCATATTCTTAGAACATTCCAGTTTACACCCCTTCATTATTATGCTTATTATATCTTGTATTTTCAAAACCAAGTATGTTTTTTTATTAATAATGTTTTTATATATAGGAATTCTGTCTGGTTTAGATATTGTTCTGGAAAATCTTTTCCCATTTATACCTGGTTTACGTTTATCTAAATTGATTTAGTCTATTATGACTCAATCTGTTCTTTTCCTGTTTTCGTCTTAAATATAATTTTGTAAGAATTTTAGGACAAATTATTTTGTTGATGACCTTTTATGATCATACTACTGGGCCTTATTTATGGCATTATGTTTTATGGTGTTATTTATGGTATCGCTTATGTTTCTAAATTGTATATTTAAGTTGTTTTGAATATCCAACACTTGGACTTATATGTTTTTCATAACACTTATTATCTCTTTATATGTATTGTATGCAAATGAGCACACACACACACACACACACACACACACACACACACACACACACACACACACACACACACACACACACACACACACACACACACACACACACACACACACACACACACACACACACACACACTTATGTGTGTGTATGTTCATATGTCTAATAGTAATTTTTTGTATTTGGTTATATATATATATATATATATAAATATATTTATATTTTCATACTGGTATTTAATTATTTAGTGTTGGGTGGTTCTTTACTTCACCTTATCTTATTTCTCTTTTTATTATTTTATAATTTCTTATTTTTAATATAAAAAAATTCTGTTTCTTTTGTGTTCTCTTAATGTCTTATTTACTTCACCCTTCTCCTTACTCATACTATAGATTCAATTCTTGAGATCTAGTAAATTCAATTAAGCTATACCAAAGTAAAGATAATAATCTTTTACATTTCTCTATATGGTTTGAGAAGAAGAGGGACATGGTGTTGCTTAATCACATTATTGGGCATAATGGTCACAATAATATTAAATTAAAATTTAGGATAAGGGGTCATTTATTCACTTTATGTCTCTTTGCACACCTTAAACACTATGTGGGGCGAGGAAGTAAGTATTGTGGTATGCACATGCTCTCTTTTGGATTTGATTTATGCACTTTTTAATATATATTTCTTTATGTAAAGTATATGTTTTAACATTCTGGGGGCTTGTGTAACCGATATGGTGACACCATTGCTCTTGATTTGCATATTGTTATTGTTTTTGTCTTCTTGTCACAAAGTTTTTCTTTACTAAGTTTTTTTTAACTGGTGACCAATCGGATGCTCCGCTTCCGTACCCATGTTTCTTCCCTGATGTGTTCTTGGGGAACTAATAAAGTTCAGTTTGTTCTTATTCTCTTAGCCCTATCAGGACTGGGTTACGAAGGGGAAGCGTTCCAATTGGCTAATGAGCGGTGACGTCACGGGTTTGGCGCGAATGGCGCTTGTATTTATATCTGTATGTCTGTTTAGCTTAATATACACCTTGATAAAGGGCGCACGGCCCGAAACGCGTAGGTGGGCGTTTACTGCGTTATCCAGGGGTTATGTTTGATCCCCTTATCTAATAAAGGAACCTTTTAGCCACCGTGAGCCTCCTCCACTTTTTTAGGCAGTGCACTGCCTTTGTCTAACCACTTTCTAAGAACTGAGGGTCGCAGATTCCTTGGGATGCCAATCCAAGACCATCCCCGCTGCCTACTGTGACCCCGATGGAATGAACATCACACCAGATAAGATCATCACGTGGAAAGATATTACAATATCAGATAAGGGACCCCGTGGCTGGCATTATCCGCCAGGTCGTCCCTCCCCACTGTCCAAATAAGCAGGTTTTCTTTTCATGCAGCTGGTTGCTACAGATTCAATGCCAGGACCATCCGTCCTCTAATTATAGAGGTAAATAAGGATTTTAATCAGTTAGTGTTAGGACCTGCGATATTATGGTCATGCCTTGAAAGTGGCTCACAGGCTTATACGCTTTGGCCAAAGGGTTAACCAAATGACCCATTTTTCAAGAGATATATAGGTATTTCACTGTGTATTTTTGTCACATTGGATGTTGCTCTGGACTTCTTTGTTTCTTGTTTTACCGTATACAATTAGCCCCGCCCAGTAGCACTCCTTTTGACACATATAAATATATATATATTGTGGTCATTTTGGGGGGGTTCCTGAGAGCTTGCTGGGTATTTGTGTGTTCGTCCAGAAAAACAGGCCTGAAATTCTGAAACGTGCCCCCAGCGACATGGTCGCCAAACTAATGCAAGAAGTTGACAAGTTCGAGATTGATAATTGTCTACTATATCGGGTGGTACAATACCATGACCATCCGGAAAGAAGACAACTGGTTCTACCCCATAATCTATAACATTTGGTCCCGAAATTATTGCACGATGAACATGGCCATCTCGGCGTAGAGAAGACATTTGGGTTGGTGCGAGACCGGATCTTCTGGCCACGGATGCGCGAGTCAGTGCTCCAGATGCATTCAACACAAGACTCTCCCTACCAGAGCCGCATCAATGGCTCACCTGAAGAGCTCGGGTCCCATGGACTTGGTGTGCATGGATTTTCTGTGCATAGAAACTGACGCCCGAGGCATTGGTAACATGTTGGTCATCACGGTCCATTATACCTGCTACGCACAGGCTTTCCCCACCAAAGATGAGAAGGCCATCACGGTGGCCAAAATACTATGGGAAAGGTAGTTTATCAATTACGAACTGAATAAGCATGTGGAGTCCCTGGTGCACGCCTATAATTGCACCCGCCACGAATCTACGGGGTTCACTTCTTACTTCTTAATATTTGGGCGAAAAGCACGCCTTCCTGTGTATATACGTCTGAGGGTATCTACCGACAGGGTACCCAAAAAGGCACACTTCAGATATGTACAGCGGCTCCAAGAAAGCCTGCAACAAGCATACCAGCTAGCAGAGAAAGCTTCCACCCATCTGAATGCCAATAACAAAAGGCTCTATGACCATAAGGTCCCTCATCGGGAGATCCGTCCTGGAGACGCTGTTCTCCTCCACAATCTAGGATCCCCGGCAAACACAAGCTGGCCGACCGCTGGCGCGATGGGATCTATGAAGACGAATCACAGATGCCAGGCCTCCCGGTCTACCACATAAGAGACGGGGATGGCCGGGTAAGGGTCTGGCACCGTAATCACCTTCTCCCTATCCCCAGAGTGGGAGACAGCATTCCAGGTTACCTTGGTGAGATACAGTGGGCTATACCGCACTTATTTAAAAGTAGGGACAATATACATCTTTACCACAATAAGATTGTCCGGAGTGTATCTGATATCACAAATACGCTAGTGGAGTCACATATAGGAAGCTCAGATTCTCACTCAGTTCAAAAATATCGTATGAAACGTTTAGGAATTGCAACCATTTTTATACACAGCCCCCTTATTTCAGGGGCTCAAATGTAATTGGACAAATTAACACAATCATAAATAAAATGTTCATTTTTAATATTTTGTCGAGAATCCTTTGAAGCCAATGACTGCTTGAAGTTTGGAACGCATGGACATAACCAAACGCTGGGTTTCCTCCTTTGTGATGCTTTGCCAGGCCTTTTCTGCAGCTGTCTTCAGTTGTTGTTTGTTCGTGGGTCTTTCTGCCTTAAGTTTTGTCTTCAGCAAGTGAAATGCATGCTCGATCAGGTTGAGATCAGGTGATTGGCTCGGCCATTGCAGAATATTCCACTTCTTTGCCTTAAAAAACTCCTGGGTTGCTTTTGCAGTATGTTTTGGGTCATTGTCCATCTGTAAAGTGAAGCACAGTCCAATCAACTTAGCTGAATTTGGCTGAATCTGAGCAGACAATATATCCCTATACACTTCAGAATTCATCCGGCTGCTTCTGTCTTCTATCACATCATCAATAAACATTAGTGACCCAGTGCCATTGTAAGCCATGCATGTCCATGCCATCACACTGCCTCTACTGTGTTTTACAGATTATGTGGTATGCCTTGAATCATGAGCCGTTCCAAGCCTTCTCCATACTTTTTTCTTCCCATCATTCTGGTACAGGTTGATGTTAGTTTCATATGTCCAAAGAATACGGTTCCAGAACTGGGCTGGCTTTTTTTTTTTTTTTTTTAGATATTGTTTGGCAAAGTCTAATCTGGCCTTTCTATTCTTGAGGCTTATGAATGGTTTGCACCTTGTGGTGAACCCTCTGTATTTGCTCTCGTGAAGTCTTCTCTTTATGGTTGACTTGAATATTGATATGCCTACCTCCTGGAGAGTGTTCTTCACTTGGCTGGATGTTGTGAAGGGGTTTTTCTTTACCATGGAAAGGATCCTACGATCATCTGTTGTCTTCCATGGACGTCCAGGCCTTTTTGTGTTGCAGAGCTCACCAGTGCGTTCTTTTTTTCTCAGAATGCACCAAACTGTTGCTTTGGCCACTCCTAATGTTCCTGCTATCTCTCTGATGGATGTTCTTTTTTTTGCAGCCTGAGGCTGCCTTATTTCACTTGCATTGAGAGCTCCTTTGACCACATGTTGTGGGTTCACAGCAACAGCTTCCAAATGTGAATGCCACACCTGGAATCAACTCCAGACCTTTGTCCCTGCTTAATTGATGATGAAATAACGAAGGAATAGCCCACACCTGTCCATGAAACAGCTTTTGAGTCAATTGTCCCTTGAAAAAGAGGGGGCTACATATTAAAGAGATGTAATTCCTAAACCCTTCCTCCAATTTGGATGTGAATACCCTCAAATTAAAGCTGATAGACTGCACTTTAAGCCCATATTCATTATTTAACTGTAACATGAATTTATTTTGGTACACAGCTTAAATAACAAAACTTGCAGTGTCCAATTATTTCCGGGCCTAACTGTATGTTTCCTTATGTGCTCTATTTTTAAAATTACTTTGTTATGTAATACTAGTTCCTTTGGCTGAGCAGTTAAAGTGTTGGGAGGGTACTTGAGGACTTGACAAAGACAATACTCTATGTCTATGTATCAATTTATGAGATATTCCGCTCATATAACTATCAGTTGAGTTTGTCACCCCTCCACATAAAATAGATATTTATGTATATCCCTTACCTTTATGAGGGCATGCTCCGAGTCTAGCTCTATTATGCACACATCAGCTACCTACATATGTAATTTTTCTATGTTGTTTTGTGTCCATCATTATTTTATTTTAATACCTAATAAAGGTAACATTTTAAATTAATCATATACATCGATATTGAGTGCTGTTCATAGGGGCTCTTCCATTCTTGTTCTGTCAAGTTATTGTTCTTTTTGCTCAGCTTGTAACCAGCTTATTGGTCCCTGCCAAATCAGAGCTCTCAAACACCCTTCACTCACATACTCAGATCGGACCCATCGACTCTTGTCGCAAAGGGTAATAAAAAACATCCCGATGTACGTTTCACTCCAGCTATGGAGCTTCATCTGGGGCAAATTGCGCTGGTCCTACAGTAGAAGTTTAAATAACAAAACATTGTCATGGTTAAATAGGACGCTCATTCAGAGCCTTACCCAGAATACAGTCAGAAGGCGCCCTCGTGTGGTGCTAAATGCCAGTTGACTGATTGGTTGTGCAATGTATTGTATGTCTTTATTTATATAGCGCCATTAATGTACATAGCGCTTCACAGTAGTAATGCATGTGGTAATCAAATAAATAACAGATAATATAAATAACAGATCATGGGAATAAGTGCTTTAGACATAAAAGTAACATTAAGGAATAGGAGTCCCTGCTCCGAGGAGCTTACAGTCTAATTGGTAGGCAAGGAGAACGTACAGAGACAGTAGGAGGGAGTTCTGGTAAGTGCGTCTGCAGGGGGCCAAGCTTTATGTATCATGTGTTCAGAATATCCACAGTGCTATTCATATGCTTCTTTAAGCAAGTGTGTCTTAAGGTGGGTCTTAAAGGTGGATAGAGAGGGTGCTAGTCTGGTACTGAGGGGAAGGGCATTCCAGAGGTGTGGGGCAGTCAGTGAAAAAGGTTTAAGGCGGGAGAGGGCTTTAGATACAAAGGGGGTAGAAAGAAGACATCCTTGAGAAGAACGCAAGAGTCTGGATGGTGCATAACGAGAAATTAGGGCTGAGATGTAAGGAGGGGCAGAAGAGTGTAAAGCTTTAAAAGTGAGGAGAAGAATGGAGTGTGAGATGCAGGATTTGATCGGAAGCCAGGAGAGAGATTTCATGAGGGGAAATGCTGAGACAGATCTAGGAAAGAGTAGAGTGATTCTGGCAGCAGCGTTTAGGATAGATTGTAGGGGAGACAGGTGAGAGGCAGGAAGGTCGGACAGCAGGAGGTTACAGTAATCAAGACGGGACAGAATGAGGGCCGGAGTCAGAGTTTTAGCAGTCGAGCAACAATAATGTAACAATTATGTAAATAATGCATAGTGACACAATGAAACCAAGAAGACGAATCAGATAATGATTCAGATCACAGTATAATGCAATAAAGGTCCTTAATTTTGGTACCAGATGTAGATTTAAGATGGAGCATAACATCTTTACCACACAAAGACATTTTGGCCAGGATGTGATAAACTAAGCATCGAATAAGCATAGTGATTATTATAATAATGACACCAGACTCGTGACTATGTCTGAACATACGAGAAGAGAAATAGGAAAGTGAAGGGATCTTAATCAATGAAGGGAGTGTATGTAAAACTTCATCAAGCCCGTTTGGACAAAGTGTTTTTGGTTTGTAAATCCACTCGGCCTCAATTCGGAGTAGTTTGATCAGTATCTCCTCCCTCATTGTACCCTTCAAATGTTGTAATTCTATGAACGTGAGACAATTGACATTACCATTGCAGCATTAACATGTCTCGCCACCGATGTATCACGTTCATGTTTGACCCAGTTGACATGGTCCAAGATCCTTCTTTGTAGCTCCCTTGAAGTTTTGCCTAGATGTCGCTTACTCACAAGTAATGTCAAAGAGAAATAGAGAGAGGGCACAGGGTAGCAATAAACACAGTTCCTTTATGTTGACTGATCGTAAAATTATACATAGAACAACAGCATATATGCATGTAAATTTAATAAAAACCAGAGACTTTGCCTTTGTTTTGGGGCTGCTGCAGATATGTCTGGTGGGGGCTTCTTTCATACACCTGCCTCTGGCCACTCGGTTGCATCAAACCTTCCGTCAGAGATGGGATGGGGGGGCCCGATGTTCACCGGTCTATTCATCTGTGGTGCCGGAGTGGTTTTGTCCTGGGAGTAGTCCTCAATCGATCGCCTGTCCTGGCTTAGGCTGCGGTCCCAGTCACTGCCACAGCGCATGGCTCGGCGTGCGCTGTGCGTGTAAGCAGCGCCCCTCAATGGGGGAGGGCCCAGTACGCACCTTCCCGCTGAAGGTGCAGCCACGCCGTGCTGCAGGTTTTTTTTCAACTCAATGAAATAGAGTTCGAACCCTGCGACGGAGGTGTGTCCACGACCCACCGGCGGTTCACCCAATGAGGGTGAACTAGCCGCGTGACGTAATGGCCATGCCCCCCGCAAATCCCCGACCATGCCCCCTCCCACCGCAAGCTCCCTCTCTCCCTGTCAGACCGCAGATCATGGTTAGCGCTGTGCACGCGCCGCCCCCCCCCACCGCCGCTCGTTTCACAGACATTACTGGGACCGCAGCCTTATGCTGCTGCGGCTGGTTACCTCTCTTCCCCCTTCCTCGTGCGGCCCGGAAGTGACGTCAGGCACCGGATATGGCGTCTGTCCTTGTGTGTGGGAAGGCTTCCCCTCGGCTGCAGTTTCAGTCCTGGGCTGAGCTGGCAAGGCTCCAATAGTGGTGCTGTAAAAGCTGGTAGATGCTCAGATACCCTCTGTAGGCTCCTCCTCGTACACATATGGCTTCTTCAGGGATACTCGAATGGCTGACCCCTCCTGCTTAAATACACACACCTCCTTGAAAAAACTATTGGTGATTCAATTAACTCAAATGGGTTATTTAATCCCTAATGTGCATTCAGTCAGGAGGGAATCAGCTCGCAGTGAAAAGGTGGTTCATGTCATACCAAAAAAACAAAAAATTCTATACATAAATGATAAAAAAAACAAAACAATTTTATCAATAAACATTTTAAACATGTGTATAATTCATTCTTATTTCATTAGACCATATACATATAATGAATTTAGATTTAAATGTAATATTAGTATTACTTTTCTTAATGGGTAATAAAATTGTATCTAGAGAGGTACACAGAAAAGAATCCCTTTATAGGCGCACCGCAGACCGTTATGGAATAAATGTGGTCAGGGGAAAAAAAGTGTGTATAGCAAAATAATAAATGTTTTTAATCAAAATTGTGATTGTGCAATAAAAATAGCAAATAGTAAAAAACTAGTATTCACTATATTAAAAGACACTAATTATGTCACAGAAGTAGGTCCAGAGAAATTATTCTGGGCCCTTCAGCAGGTATAGCTCATGTTAATACACTGTGGTGCCTTAGATGTTACGCATATCTCAAAGGTATATCAAGGTAAATCAGTGTATATCCTGTAGTGGATGTTAGCCACTCAAATGTGACATCTGGTGGTGCTGGAGTGTATTACACCCTATGCCTTGGGCTTAATTCTTTTGTGTCTCTGTACTTTAATGTTGCCACTAGCAGTGTGTGGTCCCGCAAGTAGATGCACCGCCAGGGTCAGCCATGCACATAGCCACAGTGGACAGAGGGTCCCTAGCTGTTCTGTGTGGCTGGCTGGGTGAGTATTACTTTGGTGGGGATATAGATGTACCCTGATGGTGTATTGTTACCTCGTTCTGATTGAAAGTATAGTGTTTCGGCAATGATGGTGTTAATACCCACTATTCATATAGAGATATTGCTCTGTGTGTGTTTGCTGGTCGCGCAGGCACACTTTAAGTTTGGAACTATAGACAGACTTGTTTTTGAGTATTACTTTGGTGGGGATATAGATATACCCTGATGGTGTATTGTTACCTCGTTCTGATTGAATGTATAGTGTTTCGGCAATGATGGGGTTAATACCCACTATTCATATAGAGATATAGCTCTGTGTGAGTTTGCTGGTCGCGCAGGCACATTATAAGTTTGGAACTATAGACAGACTTGTTTTAAAGGGGGTCTGCGTTTACTTCGGTGAAGACTTGCCGTGGCGCCCCTTGCGCCCCTTGGTTTTTGCCCCGTGGACCCCGTGCATATATATTGAAATGTCGGGGAGTGCACAGGTAGTGTTATTGTATCCGGCACTCTTCTGAATGTGCCTGCTCGGTATGTATCTAATTACAAAAAGTATGGCTATATTTCAAAGAGTATGGCTATACATTTATATGCTCTGCAGTGTTTTATTCAGATCCAATGATTCCTGCAGTGACCCATAGTAGCGGGAGGCAGTCCCATAGTGTGATGGCTTACCAGGTCATATTGTTACATGTAGTTACATGTTGAGGGAATCCGAGGCACATAGAGGCTAGAATGGGGCAGATATTCTGTTTGTGGTTTAGATAAGTGTATATAGGTTAGTAGCACAGCCCTGCTAAACACAGAGCTAACACCTCTTTAACTGGGTGTATCAAGTCACAGATCCATATAGTGAATTACAGGCTTGTACTGCAGCGTTGTAGTAAAACAGTGAAAACATAGAGCTATGCTCTTAACTGCTGTAGAAATATTTTAATCAATTGATATCGGCAGAGACCCGACATGCTGCATGTTTCGTCGCTTTACTTGCGACTTCTTCCGGGGTGGGAGTATCTGCGTCTCCTGTTCCTGTTTTATACCCGGTGGTTGTCATAGTGACCATGGGACGCGTGTGTTGCCGAGTTAGAGCTGGTGGTGCATAGGTACTGCACCCAAATGCTATACTTGGAAAAAATCTGACCAGAATAATGATGTGCATTATTGTATTGTATTGTATTTGTATTCCACAA
This sequence comes from Ascaphus truei, assembly GCF_040206685.1. NCBI lineage: Eukaryota > Metazoa > Chordata > Amphibia > Anura > Ascaphidae > Ascaphus > Ascaphus truei. The sequence continues at coordinate 221,570,711 of NC_134485.1, forward strand.
GAAAATTGATATGTGCTAACAGTTTCTATTTATTCATAGGAAAGAAGTGAAAGCAAAGCCTTCGTTTAAACCAGATGGACATTGTGTGTTGAGTAAGTATATCCATCTGGATTCACGTTGCAGAAGTTTCTTGTCCCAGTCACCTCTGCGGATACTTGGGAGTATATGGTCTATCCCTTGAAATGTCAGAGTGTTGGTATTCCCTGCGTGATGTTCTCTCACATGGCGGGAGATAGGGGTGTCTAGAGAGTTTCTTATGGAGCCTATGTGCTCCAACACTCGTTTTCTTAGTTCCCTTTTTGTTTTTCCAACATATTTTTTACCACAAATGCATGTGGCGAGATAGATTATTCCTGTACTTTTGCAATTTATGAATTGTTTTACTTTGTAGGATTTAGTATCTCCCATGTTTGTGAAGTTTTTGCTCTCCTTAATGTAACTGCACGCCTTACAGTGGTGGCATTTGTATGAGCCTTTAACAGTAAGCCATGTCTTGCTTTTCTTGTTTGCAACATTGAAGTGGCTGTGTACAAGATGATCCTTGATATTGGAAGCCCTTCTCCATACCACAGATGGATGATTTTTTAAAACCAATTTAAGGTCGTCATCATTAGTTAAAATGTGCCAATGTTTGTTTAGTATTTTATTCAAGTCTCTCCACTGGTTGTGAAACGTGGTGATACAGCGTATTTCATTGGTTTTCATTTTCACATCTTGTATTTTTGGTTTCAAAAGATCAAGTCGTGGAGTATTCAGTGCTCTGTGATACGCCGTTTTTATTTGGCGTTTGGAGTATCCCCTTGCAATGAAATTATTTTTCATTTCAATACTTTGTTCCTTGAAGGTCTCAGTATCCGAACAATTTCTCCTTATGCGCAGATACTGGCCTGTGAGGATACCCCTAATGAGGGGTTGGGGGTGAAAGCTGTCGGCCCTCAGGTAGCTGTTAGTTGAAGTTTTCTTCTTGTGATTATTAGTAGTGAGGTAGCCATCATTGTTGATATTGATGCGTATGTCTAGGAAAGTGATGGTGGTGGCACTTATTTCTGAGGTGAGCTTCAGGTTGTGGTCGTTGCTATTTAGCAGATTTAAGAACGTCTCTAGATCCTGTTTGGACCCATTCCAAAGTAGGAGGATGTCATCTATATACCGGATCCATAGATCTATATGATCCGTATATAGAGACATAGCCTCCGAGAAAACGCTGATCTCCTCCCACCAACCTAAATACAGGTTGGCGTAGGTAGGGGCACATGTAGTCCCCATTGCTGTTCCCTGTATTTGCAGATAGTATTTTGAGTCGAACAGGAAATAATTATGTTCTAATACAAAATCCAACAACTCAATGATAAAGGTGTTATGATCAATGAAGAGGCAACTACGGGAGGAGAGGAAGTGTTTGACTGCTAGGAGTCCAAACTCATGTTTTATGCTTGTATACAGCGATTCCACGTCAAAACTGACCAAAAGCGTATCCTTATTCACCTGTATCCCTTCTAATCTGTTGAGAACATCCTTTGTGTCCTTAACAAACGACGGCAAAGAAGTCACAAAGTTCCTAAGTACTTTGTCAATATAGACACTTGGGTTTTCCGTAAGAGATCCGATTCCCGATACTATAGGTCTTCCTGGTGGTTTGCAGATGTTCTTATGTATTTTTGGGATGCTGTAGAAAGTTGCTAAAGTGGGTTGTTTTGATGTCATGAAGTCATATTCGCTTTTTGTTATGGCTTTCCTTTCCAGGCCATTGTTTAATATTGATCCCAATGCTTTTTGGAATGTTTTGGTTGGGTCGTTGGGGAGGATCCTGTAGCATTGTTTGTCTCTTAGGAGTCTAAGGTTTTCCGCTTTGTAGTCTTCTGTTTTGAGTATTACAAGGTTGCCTCCTTTGTCCGCAGGTTTTATTGTAATTTCCTGCATGTTTTTCAGTTCTTTGAGTGCTTCTTGTTCCTGTTTACTTAGGTTGCTTTGGTTATTATTTTTGATTACTTTAAGTGCCTCTAAGTCTTTTGTGACTAGGTTCAAGAAGGTTGAAACATTTGCACAGCTGTCCGGATGCGGCGTGAAGCGGCTTTTTGGTTTAAGAGTCGTATGGGGTCCATCTCCCGGGTTTTTTTCTTCGAGAAGATCGATTAGATGTAGCAGATGTTCTTGATCTTGTGTTTGGATAAGTTCTTCATATTCTTGCGGTGTCACGTTACGTTCACGTCTTTTAAAGAACTTATGCAACAGCATTTTTCTGGCGAAGAGGTTAATGTCTTTTATTGCCTCAAACAAATCAAAAGTGTTGGAGGGAACGTAGGAGAGGCCTTTCTCTAAAAGGCTGAGTTGTGCATTTGTTAAGGGGATGCCGGAGAGGTTGATTATCTCACATTTGTTCTTACGCATACTCTGTGTATCTATCGTCTCCGTCCCCTCTGCCTCCTGTAGTTGGACCACCGTCCTCTTCCTCTTCCTCTCCAGTACCCCTCCTCTTCGTATGTTCCTGGGCCATGGTCTATTTCTTCCTGGGCCTGTTCTAAAAAATGGTGTGCGTGACCTTCTACCTGTTTAGTTGATTTGTCCTTGTTTGTTTTGGATCTAGTCATGACTTTATTTTGGTAGGTACTGTTGTCCTCTGTTTCTGACATATCCCAGTCAGTGGATGAGTCACTATGCTCCTGTATTTTTGTTTTTTCAGCCTGGAAGTGGTGTTTATAGATCTTGCCCCTAGAGTAATCGCCACTGTCACGAATGTATTTAATGTGTTTTCTCTCTTTTATTCCTTTGACATACTGGTCTGTAGTTTTTTGGAGGATATACTCGTATTTTTCAAAATTTGAAGATTCTTTCCACTGGACAGCTTCTTTCTTGTTTTTCTCCACCTCACAATTCACCTTCTTAAGTTCCACTAATTCATTCTCAATGAGAAGGGCCATGAGATCATGTGAGCACTTGCTTATTGTCTCATCCCATTTTTTTATAAATGTATCTTGCAAATTGTGATAAGATGGCGAGAGATTCACTCTCAAGCCCCTCGGTATCATCTTGTTCTTCTCGTATTTTTGAAGGCTACATACTTCCCACCATAGGCGCGACTGTTTTTTATACAATCTTTCCATATTTTGGAAGTACAGTTTTATATTGTTCACAGTAGGTTCTTCCTGTATAGTTGATGTTGTGGAAAAGATACTTTCCGAGTCTGTTTCCCAGTCATTAAAATCCATGTTCCTGGAAAGGAAGCCTGCCATGGTTGTACCAGGCTTATCTCACTAAATAAGTGAAAAGGAGGAGCTGAGGTGGAGAACAGGTTTAGAAGAGGACCTGTGGGTGAGATATAGATAACTATAGAAGGAGACCTCTCTCGAAAACCCCTTGTTGGTAAGGGCGTGCTGCCTAGGGAGTGGGTATATGGACAGAAAATGAGTGTATCTAGAGAGGTACACAGAAAAGAATCCCTTTATAGGCGCACCGCAGACCGTTATGGAATAAATGTGGTCAGGGGAAAAAAAGTGTGTATAGCAAAATAATAAATGTTTTTAATCAAAATTGTGATTGTGCAATAAAAATAGCAAATAGTAAAAAACTAGTATTCACTATATTAAAAGACACTAATTATGTCACAGAAGTAGGTCCAGAGAAATTATTCTGGGCCCTTCAGCAGGTATAGCTCATGTTAATACACTGTGGTGCCTTAGATGTTACGCATATCTCAAAGGTATATCAAGGTAAATCAGTGTATATCCTGTAGTGGATGTTAGCCACTCAAATGTGACATCTGGTGGTGCTGGAGTGTATTACACCCTATGCCTTAGGCTTAATTCTTTTGTGTCTCTGTACTTTAATGTTGCCACTAGCAGTGTGTGGTCCCGCAAGTAGATGCACCGCCAGGGTCAGCCATGCACATAGCCACAGTAGACAGAGGGTCCCTAGCTGTTCTGTGTGGCTGGCTGGGTGAGTATTACTTTGGTGGGGATATAGATATACCCTGATGGTGTATTGTTACCTCGTTCTGATTGAAAGTATAGTGTTTCGGCAATGATGGTGTTAATACCCACTATTCATATAGAGATATTGCTCTGTGTGTGTTTGCTGGTCGCGCAGGCACACTTTAAGTTTGGAACTATAGACAGACTTGTTTTTGAGTATTACTTTGGTGGGGATATAGATATACCCTGATGGTGTATTGTTACCTCGTTCTGATTGAATGTATAGTGTTTCGGCAATGATGGGGTTAATACCCACTATTCATATAGAGATATAGCTCTGTGTGAGTTTGCTGGTCGCGCAGGCACATTATAAGTTTGGAACTATAGACAGACTTGTTTTAAAGGGGGTCTGCGTTTACTTCGGTGAAGACTTGCCGTGGCGCCCCTTGGTTTTTGCCCCGTGGACCCCGTGCATATATATTGAAATGTCGGGGAGTGCACAGGTAGTGTTATTGTATCCGGCACTCTTCTGAATGTGCCTGCTCGGTATGTATCTAATTACAAAAAGTATGGCTATATTTCAAAGAGTATGGCTATACATTTATATGCTCTGCAGTGTTTTATTCAGATCCAATGATTCCTGCAGTGACCCATAGTAGCGGGAGGCAGTCCCATAGTGTGATGGCTTACCAGGTCATATTGTTACATGTAGTTACATGTTGAGGGAATCCGAGGCACATAGAGGCTAGAATGGGGCAGATATTCTGTTTGTGGTTTAGATAAGTGTATATAGGTTAGTAGCACAGCCCTGCTAAACACAGAGCTAACACCTCTTTAACTGGGTGTATCAAGTCACAGATCCATATAGTGAATTACAGGCTTGTACTGCAGCGTTGTAGTAAAACAGTGAAAACATAGAGCTATGCTCTTAACTGCTGTAGAAATATTTTAATCAATTGATATCGGCAGAGACCCGACATGCTGCATGTTTCGTCGCTTTACTTGCGACTTCTTCCGGGGTGGGAGTATCTGCGTCTCCTGTTCCTGTTTTATACCCGGTGGTTGTCATAGTGACCATGGGACGCGTGTGTTGCCGAGTTAGAGCTGGTGGTGCATAGGTACTGCACCCAAATGCTATACTTGGAAAAAATCTGACCAGAATAATGATGTGCATTATTGTATTGTATTGTATTTGTATTCCACAAGAAAATTGATATGTGCTAACAGTTTCTATTTATTCATAGGAAAGAAGTGAAAGCAAAGCCTTCGTTTAAACCAGATGGACATTGTGTGTTGAGTAAGTATATCCATCTGGATTCACGTTGCAGAAGTTTCTTGTCCCAGTCACCTCTGCGGATACTTGGGAGTATATGGTCTATCCCTTGAAATGTCAGAGTGTTGGTATTCCCTGCGTGATGTTCTCTCACATGGCGGGAGATAGGGGTGTCTAGAGAGTTTCTTATGGAGCCTATGTGCTCCAACACTCGTTTTCTTAGTTCCCTTTTTGTTTTTCCAACATATTTTTTACCACAAATGCATGTGGCGAGATAGATTATTCCTGTACTTTTGCAATTTATGAATTGTTTTACTTTGTAGGATTTAGTATCTCCCATGTTTGTGAAGTTTTTGCTCTCCTTAATGTAACTGCACGCCTTACAGTGGTGGCATTTGTATGAGCCTTTAACAGTAAGCCATGTCTTGCTTTTCTTGTTTGCAACATTGAAGTGGCTGTGTACAAGATGATCCTTGATATTGGAAGCCCTTCTCCATACCACAGATGGATGATTTTTTAAAACCAATTTAAGGTCGTCATCATTAGTTAAAATGTGCCAATGTTTGTTTAGTATTTTATTCAAGTCTCTCCACTGGTTGTGAAACGTGGTGATACAGCGTATTTCATTGGTTTTCATTTTCACATCTTGTATTTTTGGTTTCAAAAGATCAAGTCGTGGAGTATTCAGTGCTCTGTGATACGCCGTTTTTATTTGGCGTTTGGAGTATCCCCTTGCAATGAAATTATTTTTCATTTCAATACTTTGTTCCTTGAAGGTCTCAGTATCCGAACAATTTCTCCTTATGCGCAGATACTGGCCTGTGGGGATACCCCTAATGAGGGGTTGGGGGTGAAAGCTGTCGGCCCTCAGGTAGCTGTTAGTTGCAGTTTTCTTCTTGTGATTATTAGTAGTGAGGTAGCCATCATTGTTGATATTGATGCGTATGTCTAGGAAAGTGATGGTGGTGGCACTTATTTCTGAGGTGAGCTTCAGGTTGTGGTCGTTGCTATTTAGCAGATTTAAGAACGTCTCTAGATCCTGTTTGGACCCATTCCAAAGTAGGAGGATGTCATCTATATACCGGATCCATAGATCTATATGATCCGTATATAGAGACATAGCCTCCGAGAAAACGCTGATCTCCTCCCACCAACCTAAATACAGGTTGGCGTAGGTAGGGGCACATGTAGTCCCCATTGCTGTTCCCTGTATTTGCAGATAGTATTTTGAGTCGAACAGGAAATAATTATGTTCTAATACAAATTCCAACAACTCAATGATAAAGGTGTTATGATCAATGAAGAGGCAACTACGGGAGGAGAGGAAGTGTTTGACTGCTAGGAGTCCAAACTCATGTTTTATGCTTGTATACAGCGATTCCACGTCAAAACTGACCAAAAGCGTATCCTTATTCACCTGTATCCCTTCTAATCTGTTGAGAACATCCTTTGTGTCCTTAACAAACGACGGCAAAGAAGTCACAAAGTTCCTAAGTACTTTGTCAATATAGACACTTGGGTTTTCCGTAAGAGATCCGATTCCCGATACTATAGGTCTTCCTGGTGGTTTGCAGATGTTCTTATGTATTTTTGGGATGCTGTAGAAAGTTGCTAAAGTGGGTTGTTTTGATGTCATGAAGTCATATTCGCTTTTTGTTATGGCTTTCCTTTCCAGGCCATTGTTTAATATTGATCCCAATGCTTTTTGGAATGTTTTGGTTGGGTCATTGGGGAGGATCCTGTAGCATTGTTTGTCTCTTAGGAGTCTAAGGTTTTCCGCTTTGTAGTCTTCTGTTTTGAGTATTACAAGGTTGCCTCCTTTGTCCGCAGGTTTTATTGTAATTTCCTGCATGTTTTTCAGTTCTTTGAGTGCTTCTTGTTCCTGTTTACTTAGGTTGCTTTGGTTATTATTTTTGATTACTTTAAGTGCCTCTAAGTCTTTTGTGACTAGGTTCAAGAAGGTTGAAACATTTGCACAGCTGTCCGGATGCGGCGTGAAGCGGCTTTTTGGTTTAAGAGTCGTATGGGGTCCATCTCCCGGGTTTTTTTCTTCGAGAAGATCGATTAGATGTAGCAGATGTTCTTGATCTTGTGTTTGGATAAGTTCTTCATATTCTTGCGGTGTCACGTTACGTTCACGTCTTTTAAAGAACTTATGCAACAGCATTTTCCTGGCGAAGAGGTTAATGTCTTTTATTGCCTCAAACAAATCAAAAGTGTTGGAGGGAACGTAGGAGAGGCCTTTCTCTAAAAGGCTGAGTTGTGCATTTGTTAAGGGGATGCCGGAGAGGTTGATTATCTCACATTTGTTCTTACGCATACTCTGTGTATCTATCGTCTCCGTCCCCTCTGCCTCCTGTAGTTGGACCACCGTCCTCTTCCTCTTCCTCTCCAGTACCCCTCCTCTTCGTATGTTCCTGGGCCATGGTCTATTTCTTCCTGGGCCTGTTCTAAAAAATGGTGTGCGTGACCTTCTACCTGTTTAGTTGATTTGTCCTTGTTTGTTTTGGATCTAGTCATGACTTTATTTTGGTAGGTACTGTTGTCCTCTGTTTCTGACATATCCCAGTCAGTGGATGAGTCACTATGCTCCTGTATTTTTGTTTTTTCAGCCTGGAAGTGGTGTTTATAGATCTTGCCCCTAGAGTAATCGCCACTGTCACGAATGTATTTAATGTGTTTTCTCTCTTTTATTCCTTTGACATACTGGTCTGTAGTTTTTTGGAGGATATTCTCGTATTTTTCAAAATTTGAAGATTCTTTCCACTGGACAGCTTCTTTCTTGTTTTTCTCCACCTCACAATTCACCTTCTTAAGTTCCACTAATTCATTCTCAATGAGAAGGGCCATGAGATCATGTGAGCACTTGCTTATTGTCTCATCCCATTTTTTTATAAATGTATCTTGCAAATTAATGTTGCCACTAGCAGTGTGTGGTATCACAAAGTACAGAGACACAAAAGAATTAAGCCTAAGGCATAGGGTGTAATACACTCCAGCACCACCAGATGTCACATTTGAGTGGCTAACATCCACTACAGGATATACATTGGTGTACCTTGATATACCTTTGAGATATGCGTAACATCTAAGGCACCACAGTGTATTAACATGAGCTATACCTGCTGAAGGGCCCAGAATAATTTCTCTGGACCTACTTCTGTGACATAATTAGTGTCTTTTAATATAGTGAATACTAGTTTTTTACTATTTGCTATTTTTATTGCACAATCACAATTTTGATTAAAAACATTTATTATTTTGCTATACACACTTTTTTTCCCCTGACCACATTTATTCCATAACGGTCTGCGGTGCGCCTATAAAGGGATTCTTTTCTGTGTACCTCTCTAGATACACTCATTTTCTGTCCATATACCCACTCCCTAGGCAGCACGCCCTTACCAACAAGGGGTTTTCGAGCGAGGTCTCCTTCTATAGTTATCTATATCTCACCCACAGGTCCTCTTCTAAACCTGTTCTCCACCTCAGCTCCTCCTTTTCACTTATTTAGTGAGATAAGCCTGGTACAACCATGGCAGGCTTCCTTTCCAGGAACATGGATTTTAATGACTGGGAAACAGACTCGGAAAGTATCTTTTCCACAACATCAACTATACAGGAAGAACCTACTGTGAACAATATAAAACTGTACTTCCAAAATATGGAAAGATTGTATAAAAAACAGTCGCGCCTATGGTGGGAAGTATGTAGCCTTCAAAAATACGAGAAGAACAAGATGATACCGAGGGGCTTGAGAGTGAATCTCTCGCCATCTTATCACAATTTGCAAGATACATTTATAAAAAAATGGGATGAGACAATAAGCAAGTGCTCACATGATCTCATGGCCCTTCTCATTGAGAATGAATTAGTGGAACTTAAGAAGGTGAATTGTGAGGTGGAGAAAAACAAGAAAGAAGCTGTCCAGTGGAAAGAATCTTCAAATTTTGAAAAATACGAGAATATCCTCCAAAAAACTACAGACCAGTATGTCAAAGGAATAAAAGAGAGAAAACACATTAAATACATTCGTGACAGTGGCGATTACTCTAGGGGCAAGATCTATAAACACCACTTCCAGGCTGAAAAACCAAAAAACACGAGCATAGTGACTCATCCACTGACTGGGATATGTCAGAAACAGAGGACAACAGTACCTACCAAAATAAAGTCATGACTAGATCCAAAACAAACAAGGACAAATCAACTAAACAGGTAGAAGGTCACGCACACCATTTTTTAGAACAGGCCCAGGAAGAAATAGACCATGGCCCAGGAACATACGAAGAGGAGGGGTACTGGAGAGGAAGAGGACGGTGGTCCAACTACAGGAGGCAGAGGGGACGGAGACGATAGATACACAGAGTATGTGTAAGAACAAATGTGAGATAATCAACCTCTCCGGCATCCCCTTAACAAATGCACAACTCAGCCTTTTAGAGAAAGGCCTCTCCTACGTTCCCTCCAACACTTTTGATTTGTTTGAGGCAATAAAAGACATTAACCTCTTCGCCAGGAAAATGCTGTTGCATAAGTTCTTTAAAAGACGTGAACGTAACGTGACACCGCAAGAATATGAAGAACTTATCCAAACACAAGATCAAGAACATCTGCTACATCTAATCGATCTTCTCGAAGAAAAAAACCCGGGAGATGGACCCCATACGACTCTTAAACCAAAAAGCCGCTTCACGCCGCATCCGGACAGCTGTGCAAATGTTTCAACCTTCTTGAACCTAGTCACAAAAGACTTAGAGGCACTTAAAGTAATCAAAAATAATAACCAAAGCAACCTAAGTAAACAGGAACAAGAAGCACTCAAAGAACTGAAAAACATGCAGGAAATTACAATAAAACCTGCGGACAAAGGAGGCAACCTTGTAATACTCAAAACAGAAGACTACAAAGCGGAAAACCTTAGACTCCTAAGAGACAAACAATGCTACAGGATCCTCCCCAACGACCCAACCAAAACATTCCAAAAAGCATTGGGATCAATATTAAACAATGGCCTGGAAAGGAAAGCCATAACAAAAAGCGAATATGACTTCATGACATCAAAACAACCCACTTTAGCAACTTTCTACAGCATCCCAAAAATACATAAGAACATCTGCAAACCACCAGGAAGACCTATAGTATCGGGAATCGGATCTCTTACGGAAAACCCAAGTGTCTATATTGACAAAGTACTTAGGAACTTTGTGACTTCTTTGCCGTCGTTTGTTAAGGACACAAAGGATGTTCTTAACAGATTAGAAGGGATACAGGTGAATAAGGATACGCTTTTGGTCAGTTTTGACGTGGAATCGCTGTATACAAGCATAAAACATGAGTTTGGACTCCTAGCAGTCAAACACTTCCTCTCCTCCCGTAGTTGCCTCTTCATTGATCATAACACCTTTATCATTGAGTTGTTGGATTTTGTATTAGAACATAATTATTTCCTGTTCGACTCAAAATACTATCTGCAAATACAGGGAACAGCAATGGGGACTACATGTGCCCCTACCTACGCCAACCTGTATTTAGGTTGGTGGGAGGAGATCAGCGTTTTCTCGGAGGCTATGTCTCTATATACGGATCATATAGATCTATGGATCCGGTATATAGATGACATCCTCCTACTTTGGAATGGGTCCAAACAGGATCCAGAGACGTTCTTAAATCTGCTAAATAGCAACGACCACAACCTGAAGCTCACCTCAGAAATAAGTGCCACCACCATCACTTTCCTAGACATACGCATCAATATCAACAATGATGGCTACCTCACTACTAATAATCACAAGAAGAAAACTGCAACTAACAGCTACCTGAGGGCCGACAGCTTTCACCCCCAACCCCTCATTAGGGGTATCCCCACAGGCCAGTATCTGCGCATAAGGAGAAATTGTTCGGATACTGAGACCTTCAAGGAACAAAGTATTGAAATGAAAAATAATTTCATTGCAAGGGGATACTCCAAACGCCAAATAAAAACGGCGTATCACAGAGCACTGAATACTCCACGACTTGATCTTTTGAAACCAAAAATACAAGATGTGAAAATGAAAACCAATGAAATACGCTGTATCACCACGTTTCACAACCAGTGGAGAGACTTGAATAAAATACTAAACAAACATTGGCACATTTTAACTAATGATGACGACCTTAAATTGGTTTTAAAAAATCATCCATCTGTGGTATGGAGAAGGGCTTCCAATATCAAGGATCATCTTGTACACAGCCACTTCAATGTTGCAAACAAGAAAAGCAAGACATGGCTTACTGTTAAAGGCTCATACAAATGCCACCACTGTAAGGCGTGCAGTTACATTAAGGAAAGCAAAAACTTCACAAACATGGGAGATACTAAATCCTACAAAGTAAAACAATTCATAAATTGCAAAAGTACAGGAATAATCTATCTCGCCACATGCATTTGTGGTAAAAAATATGTTGGAAAAACAAAAAGGGAACTAAGAAAACGAGTGTTGGAGCACATAGGCTCCATAAGAAACTCTCTAGACACCCCTATCTCCCGCCATGTGAGAGAACATCACGCAGGGAATACCAACACTCTGACATCTCAAGGGATAGACCATATACTCCCAAGTATCCGCAGAGGTGACTGGGACAAGAAACTTCTGCAACGTGAATCCAGATGGATATACTTACTCAACACACAATGTCCATCTGGTTTAAACGAAGGCTTTGCTTTCACTTCTTTCCTATGAATAAATAGAAACTGTTAGCACATATCAATTTTCTTGTGGAATACAAATACAATACAATACAATAATGCACATCATTATTCTGGTCAGATTTTTTCCAAGTATAGCATTTGGGTGCAGTACCTATGCACCACCAGCTCTAACTCGGCAACACACGCGTCCCATGGTCACTATGACAACCACCGGGTATAAAACAGGAACAGGAGACGCAGATACTCCCACCCCGGAAGAAGTCGCAAGTAAAGCGACGAAACATGCAGCATGTCGGGTCTCTGCCGATATCAATTGATTAAAATATTTCTACAGCAGTTAAGAGCATAGCTCTATGTTTTCACTGTTTTACTACAACGCTGCAGTACAAGCCTGTAATTCACTATATGGATCTGTGACTTGATACACCCAGTTAAAGAGGTGTTAGCTCTGTGTTTAGCAGGGCTGTGCTACTAACCTATATACACTTATCTAAACCACAAACAGAATATCTGCCCCATTCTAGCCTCTATGTGCCTCGGATTCCCTCAACATGTAACTACATGTAACAATATGACCTGGTAAGCCATCACACTATGGGACTGCCTCCCGCTACTATGGGTCACTGCAGGAATCATTGGATCTGAATAAAACACTGCAGAGCATATAAATGTATAGCCATACTCTTTGAAATATAGCCATACTTTTTGTAATTAGATACATACCGAGCAGGCACATTCAGAAGAGTGCCGGATACAATAACACTACCTGTGCACTCCCCGACATTTCAATATATATGCACGGGGTCCACGGGGCAAAAACCAAGGGGCGCAAGGGGCGCCACGGCAAGTCTTCACCGAAGTAAACGCAGACCCCCTTTAAAACAAGTCTGTCTATAGTTCCAAACTTATAATGTGCCTGCGCGACCAGCAAACTCACACAGAGCTATATCTCTATATGAATAGTGGGTATTAACCCCATCATTGCCGAAACACTATACATTCAATCAGAACGAGGTAACAATACACCATCAGGGTATATCTATATCCCCACCAAAGTAATACTCAAAAACAAGTCTGTCTATAGTTCCAAACTTAAAGTGTGCCTGCGCGACCAGCAAACTCACACAGAGCTATATCTCTATATGAATAGTGGGTATTAACCCCATCATTGCCGAAACACTATACATTCAATCAGAACGAGGTAACAATACACCATCAGGGTATATCTATATCCCCACCAAAGTAATACTCAAAAACAAGTCTGTCTATAGTTCCAAACTTAAAGTGTGCCTGCGCGACCAGCAAACACACACAGAGCAATATCTCTATATGAATAGTGGGTATTAACACCATCATTGCCGAAACACTATACTTTCAATCAGAACGAGGTAACAATACACCATCAGGGTACATCTATATCCCCACCAAAGTAATACTCACCCAGCCAGCCACACAGAACAGCTAGGGACCCTCTGTCCACTGTGGCTATGTGCATGGCTGACCCTGGCGGTGCATCTACTTGCGGGACCACACACTGCTAGTGGCAACATTAAAGTACAGAGACACAAAAGAATTAAGCCTAAGGCATAGGGTGTAATACACTCCAGCACCACCAGATGTCACATTTGAGTGGCTAACATCCACTACAGGATATACACTGATTTACCTTGATATACCTTTGAGATATGCGTAACATCTAAGGCACCACAGTGTATTAACATGAGCTATACCTGCTGAAGGGCCCAGAATAATTTCTCTGGACCTACTTCTGTGACATAATTAGTGTCTTTTAATATAGTGAATACTAGTTTTTTACTATTTGCTATTTTTATTGCACAATCACAATTTTGATTAAAAACATTTATTATTTTGCTATACACACTTTTTTTCCCCTGACCACATTTATTCCATAACGGTCTGCGGTGCGCCTATAAAGGGATTCTTTTCTGTGTACCTCTCTAGATACACTCATTTTCTGTCCATATACCCACTCCCTAGGCAGCACGCCCTTACCAACAAGGGGTTTTCGAGCGAGGTCTCCTTCTATAGTTATGGGTAATAAAATTAAAAGAGGATGTATTGATTGGTGTGATGGGTTGAATAATTAATCACGTAAAAAAAAAATATATATATATAATATATATATATATATATATATTTTTAAATGAACGCATAAAATATTGATTACCTTTCCATATACGGTTCATCTTTATATACACATGAAGGGCAATGGGTTCTATCCCACACCCTGTATAAATAAAGTAATATCCATACCTAATCTTTACACGTGTTTATGTTCTAACAAAAACAACTCTATTTACTGTTATGCTTGAGACACTTGACATTACCATTGCAGCATTACCATGTCCCGCCACCGATGTATCACGTTCATGTTTGACAGAGTTGAAATGGTCAAAGATCCTTCTACGTAGTTCCCTTGAAGTTTTGCCTACATATTTCTTACTATACACTTAAACATGCCTTTGGTTGATAACTTTAGCCAGGGGCACGCAAACTTTTTTGCTGCGCCCCCACTTCCTGCTACTCTCGGTTCTGCGCCCACTTCCTGCTGCTCTCGGTTCTGCGCTCACCCTCCTTACCAAATGACGTTGCGGGGGTCATGTGACGTGACGTCCCGTGACCCCATTTGACGCGTATGACATCACATGACCCCGCAGCGTGATTTGACGCTGCGTTGCCATGGACACGAGTGACACCGGTAGAGTCCAGGTAAGTTTTAGAGTTGCAGGGGCCTCACGCGATCCCCCGGCATTTAATTTAAATGCCTCGTGGAAGACCGTGGGCCCGCGCCCCCCCAGACAAATCCAGCGCTCCCTGGGGGGCACGCCCCCACTTTGCGCACCGCTTACTTAAGCCATAGATGGGTTTGTTCACTCAAAGTGGCTGTGTACCCAATGGTTCATCAAGTTCTTAGAGCGCCTACTTGTGATTGTGGGGGTCACTCCTAGTGCATCCTTAAATTAGTCATTAGAGAGGAGATGCCAAAGTTTGGCAAAAATCCGATTAATTTTACAACCACTTTTTGTTATAGGTGCCCAGGCAGCATATTCTTCTCTCTCTCCCCCCTTCCCCGAGATGTTTTGGTTCTCTTAACCAGTGCATCTCTATCATTTTGAATTTCCCTATTATACACTTATGACAACTTTGGATCTGTAGCCTCTTTGTAAAAACTGTTCCTCTAAATCTTTGGATTGTGACAAAAACTTTAAGCGTGGACCAATTGCAGTAGAGCCAGAGATGTTGGCTACTTGGTATGCCAGATACTAGACTCTTGGCTACTGACTTTGTTTCAATAACAAGCTATTGGTAGCGTTTTTTCCCCCCTAAAGACTTTACTCTGTATATTGCCAGTTTAAAGCCTTCTTAGTTAGATCAAGGAACGTGCTGGATTGCAGCCTTATTTCAACAGTAAGTTGCAGCTTCAGGTCGTTGTGATTTGAAGTGTCAACAAACTCATGAAACAGTTGCTCAGGACTATCCCATACAATCAGAATATCATCTATGTATCTGACCCGTGTAATGTGGTCAATATACATTGATGCCTCCGGTTTGTACACGTGCACGTCTTCTGAGGGATCAGCGCAATTTACAGACAAAGCTCTGTAGCATGACCAAAACGTACGTCGGGATGTTTTTACAATCCATTGCGACAGATTGGAGTATGCGTGTGGTGGGGTGTTAGTGCTCCGATTTGGTAGATAATAGCAAGTGGGTTACAAGTCAGGTAAGTTTGTGTGGGTAGCGGGTTACTGTAAATACCTACAGTACTAAATCTGAGTAGACTCTTACATTCATCATTCCGTGCCAGTTAGCAGTCAGCTACTTCTCCAATTCACACCTGAGTTCAGGGAAAATGTATCATATTACCTTCACACTAAATATGTGCTGCCTTCATATTTGCTACCCCTTTGCTGGGAAGGAGGTCTAACCACTGCTCTAACCGCTTCTTCAACATTTACCAGTGCAACAGTTAATGTTGCTTAGCGGTATTTTATCCACATCTATTATTTATCACGTTCACGGGAGACCAGCACTTTTTATAGCTTAATACCCGGAACCTTTGATTGAGCAAAGCGAAGAGGTAAAATAAATTGTGATTTATTTACAGAATGAACACACACACATACACACACACACTGGTTTACAATGACACTTGAAATACACTTATTGAGACAGGGGCAAATGAAAAATCTTCTGCCTCCCTCTCTATACTGCCCTTCACCTCTGCAGATGCCCGGTAGGCATACTTACAGAGGATGCAGATAACCTGTGAGCACAGGATGATCGGTAATATGTGTCCTGTCTGGCTTGTCCGAGAACAGAACTCTATGCTGTTCTAACCTAGCCCTGGCTTCTGCTCCTGGCTGCCTACTTACCTGGGGCCCTATCTCACCTAGAACCCCTCTAGGAAAACCTATCCTAGCAAAGATACCCAACACTACCTTAGCTACTCTCTGAAATAGTTTCCCCATTACCGGTAACGAGTTCAGGAATATCTGCACACAATCACCCACTTTACTCACTTGCTGGCAGGCCTCACTGGAGCGGCAGAAATCTGCCACTGCTCCTGATACCTCTGGCCAGTAGTAAGGCTGCAACAGCCGGGCTCTCATCTGAGTGACCCTGATGCCACGCTAGTGGAATGGAACAGGCTACCTCCAATAACTGCTGCCTATACTCCCTGGGTACCACTAGCCGTCTTCTACCAGTCCAGACTATCTAACCCGGTAGAACCTTGCTCCCTATACAGAAGCTCGCGGTGCCACAGAAAGTGGTCTGACCCTTCACTTGCTCTAGACTTGGACCCCAGAAGTCTCATACCTTCTAAGCTGGGGTCAGCTTTCACCACATCCCTAAACTCTGTCCCTAACACTGGCCACCCACCCTTAGTCTCTAAGTCAGGGGGAACAGATAAAGGGAAAAGTAAGTCAGTCTCTGGTCGGACTCAATCTGGCTTACCTGTCTGGTCTCCGCAGAGACCTCTGGAACCGTTGGTCCCAAATGCAGGGGAACAGGGGATGTATCTGCTGCGATCCTTGCTGACTGGCTCCTAGTAATCGCTGCAACAGGAGCCAACTCTATGAGCACACAGTTTACATGCCCCAGGTCATTGCCGAGCAAGACTTCAGCATCTAATTCAGGCAATACCCCCACCTCCCTCATGCCACGTCCGGCACCTCAATCCAAAAAGACCCGGGTAACCTGGAGTGACTGCGGTCCTCCATCTGGCATGGTCACTTGAATCCCACTGCCCGGGAGCAAATCCTCTCGTCGGACCATATCAGGTTAGACCAGGGTAACTGTGGCACCGGAGTCCAGCTTGGTGATCTCCGATGGTCACTTTCACAGATGTTTCTGCCGGACATCGTTGGATTGCAACCCGACTGGTGCAACCTGATGTCCCTCTGTCTCCACTGATGGTCCCGGGGTGGCAAGCGCAGATGTCTCCAAGGACATCCCTCTGTGGGTGGATTCCGTGGCTGTGCTTGACTCCTGTGTGCCAGCCACACACGGGCGACTGGCCTTGCAGCTGGAGAGCGTTGGCCCTGATGGGTCCACTGGACTTTGCACGGTCTGGACAGTCTGGTCTGATGTGACCCATTTTGTTACAGAGATAGCATCTCCTCTCGCCCTTAAACTCTGCAGCTTTTGAAACACTGTTCTCTGCTGCACGCTTGTGTACCCACTGAGAAGTCTGCCTGGCTCCCTTGGCTGGCACAGCCGGTTTCTTGGGAGCCCCTTTCTCGTCCATCAGGGAGCGACTTGTTACAAATGCATCAGCCAACCTTGCAGCTTCCACATGGATCCTAGGTTTACGGTCACAAGACCCATGCCCTCACATCCGAGGGACACTGCTGTAACAACTGTTCCTGAAAAATCAAGTCCAGCAAAGTGTGGTATTTTGTAGCACCACAACCCTCCACCCAATGGGAGGCCCCTGCGGGCCCGTACCGGACATAGGACTCCATAGGACTCCCCTGTCCTGAACTTGCCCCAGTATGCTTCTGGGCTGAGGGCATACTGCAACAGCAGCAAAGCTTTTACATGTTGGTAATCATCCCGGTCTTCTCGTGGGATGGACTGCAGGGTTTCTTTAGCTATCCCAGACAACAAGGACATTCTCAGCACCGAGTCCCGTTCTGGCACCCGGTATCTCAGACACGCTGTGTTTTAAAGTCCTCAAGAAACCCATCAATGTTAATCGGTGCCACAAACAAACTTGTTAAAACTGTGGTGGTCAACTTGTCAGATCACGGAGGAAGTTAGATTAGATGAAACGCGCTTGATGTTTTGGCCACTCTAAGCTACCGTAGTTCACCGAGGATCAGGAGCTAACTCATTACAGCTAGCCGACAGAGGTCTGGAGGGGTGAATGTGCACGTGTATGCTGACACAGAGTGGAGGAGACTGCCTGCTGGAAGATAACACAACCACTGCACCAAGACTCTACAGCAGAAAAGTGCTGACTGACCAGAAAACAGACGCTGGCAAGCTAAGCACAATGCTCTTGTGTATAGTCCGTTTGTGAGTGTGCCCTTACCTTTTACTATTATTAAACCGTATTATGCTATGTCCCTCTCTCCTTTTTATCTTTGAAGCCTGAAAAGTGTGAAGAAACATTTATAAAACGACATCAACCACCAATCCACATCAGAGAAGATTTTCTGTCAAATGGGGACTCCTCTATTCTATGTGGGACATCTAACACAAGAAACTGTATGTGAGTGCACAAATTGTTGGGTTTATATTCACACACCGTATACTTATACACACTAAGCTGTGTGGTTCTTTCACATTGTATGCACAAAGTTTATTACTTATTTCTTCACTAAGGAGACCACGTGTATCCCTGCGCTGAAGGACTTTACCTTTTTCGCACTTTTAAATAGACCTTTGACAACGGACAGACCTGCTCAGGTGTATCACTTTTGTGCTTCCTAAACATACAGGTGTGATAAATGACATTTTAATGATTTTTTGGACATCACAAAGTTACAGAAAGGAATGGATTCTGGATAGTCAAATCAAAAGGATTGAAAGGTAAATATATTGAAACAGATGAAAATAGCACAATCATCTCTGAAGGACCTCCATGTTAGATTGATATTTCTTTATTTTTTTAAAATGTATTTGTTGTGCTCTATGCTCTAGAACATTTGTTCCCAACCTTTTTTAGATTACATTAATAAAGCTTACTGCCCACTCAGATTGCTGACAAAATGGTTTGACCGATCCCAGACAGTATTGTGTCCTTAGCTTGTAGGGGGAACACATGCAAGGCCTCAAAACTGCTCCCGTTTGTGTGCAGATAGCATGGGTGGTATAGCTGTCAATTACTGTGGGAACTTCCAAAGTCATGCCCCACCCACAATGCTGTAGATGCAAAGCATTATGGGCAGTGAATTTGGAAGCTTCTGTTGTAATTGCAGTTACACCACCGATGCAAAGGCGCAGTTTGAGGCATTACTAAGTTTGCAGTTCCCACACGGGTGCTTGAACCCACTATACTACTTGGGTTCCGCAATCCTACATTTTTTGCCCAACCTTTGGAGACACCTCACGAAGTCCGTTAGGAATCACTGTTTTAGAAAGTGTAACTGCAATCATTTAAGATATGGTCAGCGATGGTGTATTTAATTACTTTTATTCATACACAGCATAAAATATATATATATTTTTAAGTTTCCACCCAACAAAAAACAAATAAAAACACACACTATACAGGTAAGAATGTCAGAAACATTATAATCACTTATAATATTGTGATTAGAACTCATGACTTTGTTAGAGTTGCATCTGAAGTTTTTCTTTGATAGGCAAGCATATTCTAACTACAATCAATTCCAACCCAATTATTCCCCTTGCCCCTCAGCAAGCACAATTTCTGAACAAAAACACAACTTATTATTTTACTTATGACAAAAGACAGACACACATACACCTGATACTTGTGTGGTAATACAAATCCAGGAAGAGGTCACCACTCAGGGCTGTATTGTATAAAAGGTACTAAGTGGCTGAAATCAATAGGTGTTTTCTATAATCAACCATTTCAGAGATTGTGGAATAAGCCCCATAACCTGCATTTTACTTATTTTTCCCATTGCATTTTCTGTAGACTCATACATATGCTTTAATTCTTTCATGGACAAACAAGAGTTAGTCATAAACACAAGATTGTGTACAGAGCTTTGAAAACCTTTAAGGTCTCTTCTACATGGGAAAAAATAAAAAAAAATAAAAAGAAGCAGCAACAGCCCAATATACCATATTTCATCTACAAAGAATTTGGATCTTTTAAAAAGGTATCACAACCTACTACTAAGCTACTCTTGTCCAGGAACATACTGAACTTTGTTCTGCTTACAGTAGTTTCATCTGTAAAAGATGTTTGTGATAAAAATAATTGTTAGTAATTTTAAAATGCACCAATATTTATTCATCTGTACATGATTAAAAGAGAGAACAGGGAAATGAAAAAGGTTTTTGTCTTCATAGTTCATTCCTTGCTAGAAATGCTTGCCATAGGCATTTTGTTCTAACTGGCTTGAAAGTAGAGCAAAACACTTTAATACCCAGTTTTCAAAGATAATCAACAGAAGTGCTGAAAATAGAACAAGAAAAATAATCAGAATCATGAATCTAAGATTTTGCTTTGTCACCTCTCTTGTCTTTTCAGGTCTTCCATAAAATGTACATGTATTAAATGGCTGGTCTCAGTCAACAACATGCACAATTTTATTTCCATTGTAAACTGAAGATAAATTCAAACATATTTCTGACAAGTGATCAAGACAGAAACGTCTTCGAACGATATTTGTGGGAAAGACTAGTACAAGATCAGTTCAATAATCCTAAAGAGTAATGCAACCTTAGCATCATTGGAGTGTTTATTATTTTAGGACCTTATTGTGTAATCATCTCAAGAACAATTGTTTCCTAGATATTCCGCACAGACCTCCGAAATTAAAACATGTAACCTTTCATATACCAATATTTTGTTTTTTCCCAGAGGTGTCTGCAGCTCTACGTACATAACACACATGTTCATTATAGCTCCATTTGTTTGTACAAAAGGCATATTTTGCTAATGGGTGAATTCACAATACTGAAAATAATTGACCTATTCTTGCCTGTGTCTACAGAAGGGATCATATCTATCAATTCTCCATTTCACAGAAATAAATATGCAGGAGGAACAATTATAGTACCACTGTGACAGATAAAGTGCATAACAGTTGCAGAGATTATACTGTCCTATCGCAGCCAATTCCAAATGAACATCATCCATTTCTTTTCCTATGGATTCAATCAAATAGTTGTACTCAATGGCCTGGTATTCTTCCTGTTAAAGAACCAAATTCACCTGTGGCACCTGAAAGCAAGTGTCACATGTCTTTTGCATGCTGTGTGCTTCCGCTGAAGTGGATAAGCAGCTCTCTGACATCCGGCTGATGTCCTGCTTATCATCAGATAGGATGTTTGAGAAGTTACAAGAGAGAAAGTCAGAGTTTCCTGAACAGCTGGCACTTTCAGGCCTGCTCTCCTCAGTCTGGTCACTGCAGTTCGTAATATCATCTGCCTCTTGTAGCTGCTCAACAGACTGTAAATACTGCTGCAGAAGACTACTGTCTTGTTCACTATTGGAGCTGTCATTGCTGCTTTCGCCTTCATTTTCAGGTGCTGTTTCTTGGTCTGTAGGACAGTCAGATACCCGGTTATTGTAATGTCTAACGGTTTCCAGAGAAATCTCAGATGATCCGCTTCCCTCAGTGAACTTCTCAGAATTACTACACTTCAGAGATCCTGGATTTATCATAATAGAGTGGAAACCAGAGTCTGGGAAATCGGTTGAGGATTTTCTATTCAGGTCATCAGGATTAAAAACAAGATCAGATGAATTTTCTTCTGATGTATTAGATGAACAAATAGAATTTTCAGACAAAGACTTGCTTGGCGCAAGAACATCAACATGAGGATTATTGCCAACTTGCTGATTTACTATATTTTGCCATTGCTGAATGGACCTAACCTGAAAGTCAGAAGAAATTACAGAATGTCATTTTTCAGAAAGCAACAAAGATGAGGCAGAGTTATAAACCAAAATCATGTGTGATAACCTAGGTCACATATTGTATAATAAGATTACTTGCTATTTGTGGACACTGTATTGTATCAACTATGTGAAACCGTGGTATCACATGAAAGAATCCCTCTTAATATGCACTCTACCTATGTTGTGATAAATAATGCTGCACCTAGAACACATCACGACGACAAGGGAATACTATAGTTAGCGAGAGACCCCATTAATATAAAACAAAATAACAATTTATTAACATCAAATTCAATATAAAATGTGACATACAAGTGATTGTGTATAATGTAAATGTGAATAAAATCCCCTCAGTGAAACCAGGACTAGATGTAGTATTGAGTAATAGAATGGGATAGGTGTAAATAATGAGGTCACTGGGTTAACAAGAACCTATAAATAACCACACAGTGGTACAATTGCCTATTATTGGTGGCAGTGAACACAACACCTAGTAAATAACCTATCTATTTGTACTACGTGAGTGTGGAAACAACAGAGGAATACCAGGAGTCAGCCTCACAAATGAAAAATGATGCAACCACAATGTAGAATAATGTGTGTGCTGTCAAACCATGGTTATTCCCTATTGTGTGTGTAGTGAGAAAGGGAAAGACATTGTTCGGGATGTGGGGGGAAGGGAATCAGCAGTGTCTGGATATGGGAAAGCGGGAGCCCCAGCCTATACAGACATGGCGGTGCCAAGCTCTGCAGGGCACCTGCTGGAACCTTAAACTGACTTTATGCGGCAGGACAATGGGCGCCATAGGCATGATGCAGATTCATTTTTTCACTACTACTCCTTGTCCCTCCCCTTTGCGCCATACCTCAGGGGAATAGCCCATAACCCGGTTCCTGATTAGTCCCAAATTACAGCGACACCTTATTGGTCGGCAACGGTACTTCCATGTTTTGTGAATGGAGTTTGGTTACTATAACTGGGGTAGCCGAGCCACAGTACCCGAGAGGGTGTGGGTACAGCTAGTAACCACAGGAGTCCCAATGTCCAGTCTCTGGAACTCTTGGACACTAGAGACTTATGTACTTCAGCTTACCTGGTCCCAGAGATATTTCACAGCTTCCTCTTGCACAAGTCTCTGCAGTCGCTCCTCGTCTCTCTCTTTTTTTAGCCTACAGCACAGAAAAGGTAATAACAGAATTAGTTATTTCCAGGTCTTAAAAACGCAGAAATGAAAACTGAAAATTCAGGAGTCTGGTTATTGAAAAATGTTTATCTTTAGAATAATCTGGCCGTAGGCAGTTTTTTGAAATCCAGTTCTGAATGTTGGAAAAAAGAAAAGAAAATACACATACAAGACAACACAAATCTACGACCTACAAACCGTCATAGCAAATACCTCCTCATAAAACGCCTTTAATATACGTAACAAAATAAACAACAAAATCAGTTTTATACTACAAGAGAACCTTGTACAACAAGGTACAATATGATGCACAAGTAAGAATTGTGGGGTTACTCATACTCCCATTTGTGGTTGTGATTAAGGTCTAGTCAGGTCCAAAATATATCAAGAATGTGCCAATGGGTTTCAGTAACATTAACACTGAAGAAATCACAAGCGAAACTAAAAACAGGATTTTCACATGGCGGCAGGAGACATTGACGAGATATAAAAGGGTTTGGCATCACGCGAGATGAAAAGCAAGCAATAGGTGCAAACACGTTATACAGGAAAGACCACGGCTACTGCAGAAATTCTCTGGAAGCAGAGCTATCAATCACTGCTCTGAAGTTACACCCGACAGTGCCTTGCATATAGTGTCATGATATACAAGGTACGGTGTGGCTAGACAAAGCAGCAATACTATTTTCAACTTTAAATAGAAAAATATATATTATTTGTATATGTAAAACATGTGACAATGCATAATTCTACATTCTTACCTAAGCTGGCAATCGTTTGGTGCTCCTGTTATACAGCTGTCAAAATCCTGATTGTGTGCCTAATGAAATGGCTGCTTGTCAGTGTAACTTAGCAGCTACAATGTATCCTTATATTACTGAGGTAACATATCTATTGTTACAGTTTAGACCTCAAAATGCTGTTAACATTTGCAACAAATTATCCCAAACAGGAAAGTGTTACAATGATCTCGCACTGCTGGGGAGGTGGGGAAAAACCTGCTATAGAAATCAAAGCATGCGTTAAAACGTATTAAAAACAGCCTTAAGTGTTGAATGAAAAAAAAAATATGTTTTTAAAAGAACACTTTCTATTTTCTAATACCACAGAACTGGTTAAAAAAAAATAAGTAATAAGATTTCCCATGTTTTGCTGCTTTCAGCAAGCAGAGCAGTGATTGTAAGCTCTGCTCCCAAATAAGCTTTTGCAGAAGCCAGTTTTTCCGCTCCACATGTCAAACCCAGTTTCCCACTCATCCCAGGAATGTGAACGAGTAGTTTGAGAGCCCTATACAACATTATAATTTATTTTTAAAGCAATAACATCTTCTGCAGTGTGGTACAATAGAACAATAGTTACATAAACAAAATAAGAACAAAAACACAAATTGATGACAGGTATGGAAGGGCTTGCTCGGGAGCAGTTCAGTTGTGCCCATCCTTTTCTATAGACTGTAGTCAAGTGTATAAGTGGCTGCTCATGCGAGATGGACTATGCCTCACAATGGGGTGTGGATGTCTGCTTTTAAAACCTCTGAAAGCTTGGGGAAGAGTCTCATAGTGACTGGTAGATAGTGTTGACATCATAAAAAGGGATTAGCCAGAAAAAAAAAAAAAAATCAAACTCCTTCCCAGACTAACTTTAAAAAAAAAAAAAAAAAAATATCTGACATGTAATTTAATTTAAAACAGGTTTGAAGTAGAGGGTCTCCGGAACTGATCCCCATTAATTTCAGCTCCAGTGAGCGCTTGCTTCCCGAGATACCGGCACCCCCTTTTTGGAGGCATCTATGCAAAGTTTAAAGCTCCTGCATCACGCACGCTTTGCAACAATGTCATTACATGAAGCCTGGTAGTGGAGCGGAGTGACTACTGGCACCCTCTACGGAGGTCTGTATCTTTGGAATCGGGTCCCCAGAGCTGAAATTAATGGAGTTCAGCTCCGAAGACACCCTGCTTTCAATCATGTGCAAAAAAATAAATAATTAAGAATAAAGCACTTGGATTGCCACTGGAATTAGTTCAGTTTGGTCCTAGAAGGGATTTCCCCGTTACAGCATAGCAATCAAATTGTGAATATATTTAAACATGTCAGGAGAGTTAACTATAGTTACATTAAGCAAAAAAAAAATACCCGCAATCTATATTTGGCTCAGGAGCCAAAAAATGGCCTGTAAAAACTACAAATAACCCCTGCGACAATTATAAACTCAGAGTTCAAGCACACGGAGATTCAGGCAACAATTTAAAAACATTGACTAACTACTTATCAAGGTGAATGATCGATAGGTTTTGAAAACTAAAATTAGCTTGACAGTTTATTAACCACTGCAACAATTCCAGATCAAAGGTAAACGAGTGTACATTTGAAGCTAAACACGGAACTAAGAGAGACTGACATGAGAATTCCATGCATTCCAACACATGAAAAACACATCTAGATTTGTCATGGATACTAAAAATAGCATGGCATTTTCTGTGTTGCACAATTTTGGAATAGACAAACCTGAAAGCAAATGTTTTTCTTCTTATGAATAATATGAACTGTCATTATGTCCAATACTTTATAGCCTCAACCCAACACTATTTTTTTTTCCCCCCCAAGGGTAACCATAACACATACCGTAAAAAAAAAAACTATATCAAGGTAATATTCTTCTCAAACAAGAAACCCCCAAAATATTAGTACAGGAAATAAAATATGACTTGAATTTTGAATGTTTAGTTCTCATCTGTCAGAGAACTCAACGACTAACTTGACAATTAAAATGTTTTTTGCAAAACTACCAGAGTAAGTTAATTCAGAGAAAATCCATGTTAATCTAAAATCAATGTTGCTCGAATACAAAATCAATGTTGCTAGAATACAACGCTTTGTTTAGCCCCAAAATAATAATAAATAATAATAGCATGTTCTTGTATAGTGCTGCTAGTTTTACGTAGCGCTTTACAGAGACAGTTTGCAGGCAAAAGTCCTTGCCCCGTGAAGCTAACAATCTATGTTTTTGATGCCTGGGGAACTGTGAGATAAAGTGACTTGCCCAAGGTCACAAGGAGCAGACACCGGGAATTGAACCAGGTTCCCCTACTCAGTGACAGTCAGTGTCTTTACTCACTGAGCCACGCCTTCTCCCAATAATTATTCATTATAATGAGACTACATTGTGTGAACTCTTCAGAACAAGCTTTGTGGGGGCCCATATTCCTTGGCTGTATCTACTGCCCTGTTTTTTTTATATTCCACCATCAAATTTGAATACACAGCATTAAGCGGCAATCCATACCTGTGATATTTTGTTATACAGCATTGAAGTAGGGGGTCTCTGGCGCTAAAATTAACGGGGTTCACCTCCCGAGACCACCTGCTTCAATCCTGAGAAGAAAAGGAAAAAAAAAATAAATAAATGGGTTTGCTGGCATCTTTAAATGTATTGCATGTTACAGCAACAATGACAACTTTATTTTCTGACCACCACAGGTAAAACATCTCGCTTCTATTCATATTTAAGTACACTACAAATTGTAACCTTATTCAAGACAAATATCATCTACCCAAGATAAACTGGTATAAGTGACTGATAGCTGGCTTTCATCTCCAGCCTCACAAAGAGCCTTGTCACATTGCTCCCTTCGAGCCATGCAGGAAATATTAAGAGGACCAACAGGCAACGGCTGCAGAACAGTGCAACGCAATAACTAGACCACAGCAGTGTTGTCAAGCTGCCGCAGCTGTAAAAGTGGCACCCCACGAGGCATCAGGCTGCATTATGGCTCCGACTTTCACAACTGTGATAGGGTAGAGAGGATCTAATCAGCAGCTGAGCAATCAGAATGCAGTGATGGTGAAGAGACAAACGGGATCACGGAGCACATGCAGAAATAAGCCAGCTCCGAGTAAAGAAGCAAAAGTATTGCAGAAAGAGGGCAAAAGCGAAACAAAGGCAATGGATAGACCAGTGTTTTTCAAACAGGGTTCCCCGAACACCCCTAAAAACTTCCCAGGAATTTTCTGGCCATTTGAAAATTGTACCAAATACAGAAGTATTTACAGTGCATCTGATCAGTTGCTATTAGAGATGGTTAGGGGCTTCTCACAATTTCCCTTCGGTTTCCTTAACCAAAAACCGGTTAGAAGCCATTGGGATAGACCGGAAAAGCAATGTCAGAAGAATCAGCAACTCAAGCAAGAAAGTGCTTAAGTTCCATAACACTTAAGAGCTCCTAAATACAGTATCATTTTAAAGTTAGAAAGCAATTATCTGGTTTTATTTTGATCCATTCTGTATGTTACATTTAGAACAAATGGATTTAAAATGTCATGGACTAACCATTAGTCAGCACATCCACATTCTTTGTAAGGGAATAAAACAGACAAAGCTTGGTCATTGGAAATCACCTACCCATAAATGAAACAGAAAAACACCTGCATATTTCATAACTTCTAATGTCGTGCGTATCACCCACATTCTCACCAGTTTTCTTTGTGTTTATTTAATGAGTCTTTCCTGCTTCCATGAAATGTTTCAGACTTCCTAACATTTATAGGAACTGTAAATTGTTTAACAAATTACCACATCTCTTTTTTAGGACAAGTTTGCTAGATTATAGATCTTAAATTAGAACACCCAACAGCACAATAAAGCACTGCTCAAAATATACAACACATACTGCTTTTAATGTACTACTTTGAGTGCAGGTATTCCAATGCTATATTCATTAAAGGGATTCAAATGAAAAGCAAGTGCAACTGGTAAAAAGGTATATAAATAGAAGCTAACACACAAACGATCCACATGGCTCACCTAGTCTGCCAATTCTACCTTGAAACTCAGATCATATTAGATCTCTTGGGCTCTGATATTATAATACCCTCTTGAGGTTTTGTCTTAGAGGGATTAAAACATTTTTATTACTTCAGATTAGAATTTTGGAAGACCTAAAATGTAATAATAAAAAAAAAAAAACTTTTTTTTACGAAACCAAAGATCTTAAAACTGGAGTCCGCTATATGGTACCATTAGTGATGGAGTATTTAAGTTGCTATGGATTTATGTACCATGCTCTTCCAGCAAAATACAGTGGTCCCTAGCAAAAAGAAATTGAAACATGTACATAGAAAAACTGCACAGTAGCGCCATCTAAAGTTGAATTTGTTGTAGTAGACTGGAAGTAAAAAATAATATATTATATATATATATATATATGTATATATATATATATATATTCCCCTTCATTCCATGTAAAACGGTTTTCAAGGCAAAAGGTGGCACTGTGTGCTCATTTGCGTGTCATTTCCCAGTATCCCTTGCTGCAGTGGAAGCACTGAATGCTGGGCGATAATAGTGAAAGGCGGGGCTGCAGCCCTGTCATAACCATGTCAGTGTGCTCACAGTAATATTTCCATTAGATCTCTATATATTTATATAGATCATACAATATGTGAAATAATATGTACACAGATCTGTATAAAGACTTCAGGAACAACTTGTAGCCAGTCCGGCACACACTACAATCTACTTCTGATGCATGAGAGACAAAATTATTTAAGTTCTCAAGGAGCTGACACTCATTTGATCAGGTTTCACCCAATTTAAAAGTGGCATTATTACTAGCTATTATTACCACAGAGCTGTACACTTTCTGAATTGTAACATAGCATGTAAATAAATATTTTCTTTTTGGCAGTCTGATATTATGGTCTATTAATCCATATGCATATAAAAGTACCCTTTGAAGAGAAGATCATGCCACAAAAGTCTTTTTTTGTTATTTTGCCATAGACCCAATTCATGGTAATCCTAGTTGTGCATGTTAGAGAAATAAATTAACAGGGAGACATTATTTAAACAGATATCACATACTGAATGGATGCATCTGGCCAACAACTCAGTAAAGCTTACCTGGTAACTTCACCAGCTAAGACGACAATGTGCTCCTGCATTCGACTTAGTCGGATTTCATAGCGTACATCCCTGACTTTCGGATTATTTTTCCTTGTGTAAAAGCCTCGCCAAAAGGACTGAAGCTTGGTAGCGGCTTTGTTTATGCTGTGTAATGTGTCTGCATCTTGGTCCAGGAAATGTAATACTTTGCTAGTTACTGTAGTACTTTGACAAATAGGATAATTTGACGGCTGTGTACTCTTGAAAACTACGTTGGAGGAAGCTGGGTAATTTCTCATGTTTGGTGTAAAGTTCTCATTTGCCACTGCTGGATTAACATGGTTAAATATATCATCTTTCCTTCCATTTTCAAGTTCTGCTAGCTTGGGCTTCTCCGGTGTCAGCACAGATATCTTTCCGTGGCTTCGCTCTATCATAGTTTCATTGGCTTCTCGTTCCAATGTCATGCCTGGTATCCTTAGCTCTACTGTGGGAGAGGCAGGGGATAGACCTGGAGCAACAGGCATGAAGGTAGACTCTGACGAGAGAAGACTGCAGTTTAGTTTGTCCTCATCAGTTTGGATGTCTTCCATATAGAGGCTGTTATAATACGATGTCCCAGACTGCCCAGAACCTGGGCAGATGTTTCTAACCGCATATGAGTGATCTCCAGGACTACTTGTCCCAAGCCAAGTATCTACATGTACTGAAGGTTCTACAAAAAGAGAGATGGAAATACATTCACATATTTCATAAAACCAAAAATAGTGACCGTAAATATGCGGTCCAAGTTGCCATTAAGAAAAAAAAAATTCCCTTCAATATGTGCATCAATAGAATCCACACAATGATAAGTAATTAGCCAAGTTGCCGATCGATCCGTTTTCCTATGATTGATAGTCGAAGAGTCGGCTCAGGGGTACTGTCAGTGCAGCACATGAGGACGAAAGATGCAAAGTTCTGTGGGGAAGATACAATTGGTGCACTACTAGAGAGGGCAGGGCTCAAAAGGGGTGTGCTAGAGCCTGTTTCAGAAGAGAAAGGGGATGTGACTTTGTAAATGGTTGCTATAGAAACACAAATTATTGTTACATTATAATACATAAAAACTGTAATATACATATATATATATATATATATATATACACATATATACATATATATATACACACACACACATTATATATATATATATATATATATACATACATACATACATACATACATACATATATATATATACATACATACACAGGAACAATCTCCTCACTGGGGAGGAGGTAGAGCAGCGGGCACTACCGTGCAGCAATAAAGCGAAGGCTGGACTGTGCTGTGAAATTCTTTATTGATGCATGGATAAAAAGGTGAAGGGATGGCACCCCCCGCGCCATCCCTTCACCTTTTTATCCACGCATCAATAAAGAATTTCACAGCACAGTCCAGCCTTCGCTTTATTGCTGCACGGCAGTGCCCGCTGCTCTACCTCCTCCCGGTGAGGAGATTGTTCCTGTATCTTCACATCAGCTGGAGCACGCCAAGTACAGACAAAGAAAAGAGACCGGAGGAGTTAAGACTCAGTGAGTGATTTCTTTCATTGCTGGAGCTTCCCCAGGTGATGTGTTTAGATACATTGAAGTGGGAATAATGTATGGGGTCTGGGTGGGTCTTAGGACTTCTCCCAGACAACCCTTCACAGTCCCCACGAGACAACATCCCTAATAGGGGTTATTTATCATTCAGCTCCCTCACTCCTGTCTCCATCCGGACAAGCAGCTTTTTTATCATTGTTGTGGACTGATATATACTCTGAGCACTGGTTAACTTAGAGGTTCATACACCTCTATTTTTCTCCAAATACATATATATATACACATACATATATACATACATATATACATACACTTTGTGTGCACCCAGCAAAAAAAAAAAAAAAGCCTGGACAGTGGTTAATATACCTACATGATCATTTTTATTACCTATATGTACGTGCATCTCTCACCATTTTTTATCAATACACTATTTGTCTAAATACTGCGCTATGAGGGTCCTGCACTTTGTTTTTGCTTCATTGGAATGGAGCCACGTGTTTCTGAATGGGGACAATTGCCTAAGCCTAGGAAAGAGAGCTGGGGTAGTTATATAACCTACTAGCCTCTTGAAGCTCAATTTTGTGTGCTGCCACAACAGTTCTCTCTCCTCTATTATCCCCTAGTGAGAATGGTACGTAGGGAGAACTAGTGGGTAATAATATTTTTAAATCTCTTTTATATAACAAGGAAAATGCAATGCTTGTATGAATGGAAGCAATTAGTCAAGGTGCTGCTTTACTTTAGAAGAATTGTAATTTTGAGAGTAGTAAAATAAAATGCTGCTTTAACCGAGTTAACACAGAAAAAACAAACAAGATTTGAAGCATGACTTCTCTACACTTGTTAGCCGGCACCATTAAATCCACCTTCCCCCCACCCCACTCTTCTACCAGCCTCTCCCAACACGTTTCCTTGTTTGCACACAATCACGGCAGCTCCCTCTCCCGACTATCCCATTCTCCAACCATTTCTTTTTCTGTGCTCTCCAGATGCCAACTGGAAGCACTACAGTTTCATGCGAAGTAATAATAGCCACCTCTCAGCTTTGGACTAATGTTACCCTGCTCTCTCCTATTTGCCTCCGCGTTCTCTTGCACTTTTGCCTCTTACCCTAGCTCCAACATTTTCACCCCTAAACCCTTTCTAATTTCCTATTCTCTACTGTAATTAACCACCTGACTCGCTCTCACCCCCAACTGTTCGCAATCTGGTTTCTGTCCTCTACACTCCACTGAGCTCCTCTTCTCCTAAACACTACTCCTTTGGCTTCCGTGACGCAGCCCTCTCCTGGTACATGTCTAACTAGCCAACCGCTTCATCAGTGTTTCCTCATCTTCACTCCCTCTGTCGGGGTCCCACAAGGAATGGAATTAGTGTGCGCTGTCCTCCGCTTCCCCTCTCCTCACTGCCTATGTGATCCTCCCTGCAGCTCCCAATCTGTCGGGGTCCCACAAGGCTCTGCCCTTTGCCCTCTGCTGTTTTAACTTTAGGCCTCTTCTTTTGATGAACTAATGCAATCTTTTGGCTTGCAGTATACGCTCTACACTGATGAGACCCAAATGTACCTCTCCTCCCATGACACCCTCTCTGCAATCTCCTCTTGGGATGTCACACCGTTACCCAAAGCTCAACATGTCCAAAACAGAATGAATACTCTTTCCCCCTTCCATTCCTACACCCAAACTCTCCCTCACTGCCAATAACACCACAATCTCATCAACACCTCAAATCTGCTGCATTGGGGTCACCTTTAACTCTGATCTCTCCTTAATTTCTCACATTCAGTCCCTCACGAAGTCCTTCCGTCTCCACCTCCAAAATATCGCCGGGATATGCCTTTTTATCACTCATGATGCAACTAAAAGCCCCACTCACTCACCTTGTCCCGCCTCGACTACTGCAACTTTTTCCTAGTTGCCATTCCCCTTGTCCGCCTATCCAAGCTGCAATCCATCCAAAATGCTGCTGCCAGACTCCTCTACCTCACTTACCGCTCCACTTCTGCTGCTCCACTACGCAAATCCCTACACTGACTTCCCATA
This sequence comes from Ascaphus truei, assembly GCF_040206685.1. Classification (NCBI taxonomy): domain Eukaryota; kingdom Metazoa; phylum Chordata; class Amphibia; order Anura; family Ascaphidae; genus Ascaphus; species Ascaphus truei. The sequence goes on from NC_134485.1 coordinate 221,603,360, forward strand.
TCCTATCAAATTTAAAATCCTAGCGGTCTTAGACAGCTCTCACCGACACTTCCTACCTCCATATGTACCAAAATATATACCCAAACACCCCCTACGTTCTGCCCATGACATTCATCTTTCCTCCTGCCTTATTACCTCCTCTCACTCCCGCCTACAAGACTTCTCCACCACATACTATAAGAATCCTCTCCTCCCCCCTCCCAGCTTTCAGACATTTAAAAACTCCCTCTAAACTCACCTTTTCAACAAAGCCTATTTGGTATACTTCTAACATACAACTCTCCCCTCCAACCATTGTAACCAACTGGACCAATCTCCAAGCTATGTAACACCCACACCCTCCAATCTGAATGGGAATCGGTTGTCAGGCTGGACCATACCTTTTGTTTCAACATTGTCCCCCATTCCCTCTCGATTGTAAGCGCTCACAATCAAGGCCCTCACTACCCGAGTACCTGTTTATCCTTATTTGTATAGAACGGTTTATATAATGATCAAAGCTCTGTACTTCCATTGTACCCCGTTGCAGAATATGTTGGCGCTTTACAAATGAACAATAATAATAATAAAGCATGGCCTCTTGGTACAGTCACAGCTTTCTGCCTGCTTACCATGTTTGTGAGCTATTTGGAGTGTCAGACTCTGCTGCTCAGTGGAAGGTGTCAGTCTTTTATTTGGAGTAGAAGATGATATGCGGTCCTCACTGCAGACCTGGTGCAACAGTTGCCTCTGATGTAGTCTGACCAAGAAAAAAAAAGTGATCATTAGTAATAATGAATATTAAAGATGTGGGTAGTATGGTCAGTGTGATTCGCGGCAACAATATACTTTACCAATCTCCAGGATTGGATGCAATAAACGATTTGTGAAATAGTGACAAAGCAGAGCACAGTTTACCTACAGTCAGACAGATTAACAAGTTTTTGAAGCTCACCAACTATTAATAACATTCAATCATTCAACTGTTGAACAAGCAAAGAAGCACAACATTTAAAACAACTTAATACAATCAGGAGAGTAAAACTAGTCAAAACGCATGTAATGGGTCTTTGGAAAAAAAAGAACCCCCTTTCTATTAGCCTATCTCTATATACATAGTGTATCATACACACTTGTTTCAAGCGGTTTTCATAAGTACAGAAAACGTATTAGTATTTGTTTTAACCTTTTGAAGAGAAACTTATTTGCTGGCACCTACAGAGTTTTGATCGGAAAAATCCCTTGTGTTGTAACAAAATTCCATGATGGAAGTGAAGTCACTGCTCGCAGAAGAGGCAATAAGTGATGTCGGGGGAGGGAGAGGAAAGACACTGACTGACGCGCGCACACACACGGAATTCACAGCTACTATAAATATAGAAGTTCAAATAGCTAAAACACGCTAAGTCCAAGTCAAACTTCGTTGCGTTTTGGCACTGAAATTGTGTTTTGATTTTTAAATTAAAAACATCACCATCACAAATACAATTTCAATGACAAAACAGTGACAAAGGACATAAGTTTTACTTTTAATGCGTGTGCTCGGGGCACACACACTTATTTTCTACTTTACATCGACCAATTTCTCTCATACAGAATAGCAAACCAATCCCCCTTAAAAAATACATATATACAGCGGCGAGAAAGTTTGTTCCCAATGATAATTACGGAAATTCCATCGTTTTTCCATCATAACCTTCTTGAACCAAAAACAGTCTTTTCTAAAATATCAATAGGGTTTATATTAACCAATTCCATGTCTTGAATCAAAATGATATATGAATTTGACAAACAATGAGTAATTAAGAGTCAGGATATGTAAAAGTAAGTGAAACCACGGTTTGATCAGCCAAATGAAAGGGGATAATTAGAATCAGGTGTTTAAATAATTAGGTGGATCTTCAGGTGTGAGTTTGGGAGGTCCAACCCTATATAAATATCAGAAACTTTGTGAGTTTGGTCTTCATCATACAGATGTGTGGAAACACGTCATGCTATGGTCAAAATAAATATCTCTGAGGACCTCAGAAAAGCAGTTATTGATGCTCATCAGTCTAAAAGGGTTAGAAAACAATTTCCTTGGATTTGGGGCTATGCCAATCCACGGTCAGACAAATGGAGAAAGTTCAAGACCACAATCACTCTAGCCAGGAGTGGTCGCCCTACCAAAATCTCTTCAAGAACAAACCGGCAAATCATGCAGGAAGTCACAAAGAACCCCAGAGTAATATCCAAGGATCTACAGAGCACTCTCGCCTTGGCTAATGTGAGTGTTCATGACTACAATCAGAAAAAGACTGAACAAAAATAGTGTTCATGGGAGGATATCCAGGAGACCACTGCGCTCTAAAAAGAACATTGCTGCCATCTGAAGTTTGCCAAAGAGCACATAGATGATCCACAAAACTTCTGGAAAAATATTTTCTGGATAGACGAGTCAAAGGTAGAACTTTTTGGCCTCAATGAGAAGCGTTGTTTGGCGAAAAGCAAACACTGCGCTCGAACAGAAGAACATGATCCCAACCTTCAAGCATGGTGGTGGGTGTGATGGTTTTGGGCTGCTTTGCTGCCTCAGGAATTGGACGGCTTGTCATCATTGACACAACCAGGAATTCTGCATGGTATCGGAAGATTCTAGAGGATAATGTCAGGCCATCCGTCCGTGAGCTGAAGCAAAAGTGTTCATGCAAAAAGACAGATCTACAACAGAATAGCGGCAGAAGAAGAAATCCGTGTTTTAGAATGGCCTAGTCAAAAGTCCAGACCTAAACTCCATTGAAATGTGGCGGGACATGTATCGAGCTGTCAATGCAAGGAAGCCCTCAAATTTCACTAAGTTTAAGCCGTTCTGTAAGGAGGAATGGAACAAAATTCTTCAAAACCGATGAAAGAGACTGACCAGCATTACAGGAAACGTGGAAAGAAACTACGGCGCTCCCCTTTCACACTCACAATAATATAAATGTATAAATAAATATATACAAACACACGTGGGAGCCTAAAAACAAAAAATGGTATACTGGCCCTTTGAATTGCAGCTCAACCTTTATGAGATCTTTCCTTGATCTACACCAGTAAAAGATTTCTTGTCGAAATGATGAGCGCATATGGAAAAGAAAAGGTAAGATAAATACTTTGTAGATATAATCCACGGAGTGGAACAAGCATACACACAGGGAATGAGTAATGAAATATAACAAAAAGGCTATGCCAGATCTTACTCACACGGACAAGTGTGAGCCAATCTTGTCAAGGTTTCTTTTGGGGAAATCCACTTCAAAGGGTAGTACCCAAGGGTGATGTGGGGGTTCCTAGTGAAAGCAGTTCACTCCCTCTGGTAGGCTCCAAAAAGGGACGAAAACGCTCGGTGAGTAAAAGGTAATTTTTTAAACAACAAGTAAGTTTACAGAACTTGCATGCAAGTACAACACTTCCGGCATCCGTCTCCGTCGTATCAGCTCATGCGGGGACTCCCTTGCTGCCGCGTCCGGTCGCAAGGCCTGCAAATGAGCTTTTTCTTCGGGAGATACGGTGGCCTTCAGTGGTCACAAACAAAGCAACTATGCCAACACAGGGCTACGCGTTTCGCGAGTATCTCTCGCTTTATCAGGTCCTGTCGGCAGTGTGGAGGTGGGCTGGCTAAGATATTGATTTCTTAGACTTAACAGTCTATATTGAGAATGGTTGGATAAAAACAAAAACATTCTTCAAAAGTGTCGATTGCAACAACTACCTTCTAAAAACTAGCTGTCACCATAATAAATGGTTGGAAAACATACCCCCTCGTCAATTTAGACGCCTGAGGAGGAATTGCACTGAGGATTCTATCTTCAAAGAACAGGCTGATATACTTAAAAATCGCTTTCTAGAGAGAAAATATGTAAAGAAAAACTTGATACGGCTATTAATAAAACATCATTGTTACCAAGACAAGATCTATTAAAAGTGAAAAAGAAGGACACAAGTGAGAAATATGAAGTACCATTCATCACTGATTTTAGCAAAGATCAAAAAAAATCCAAGATGTGCTACACAAACATTGGCATATTCTAATGAAGGACCCAGTGCTAAAAGGCAATAACCCCGATAAACCAAGAATATAATATAGGAGAGCTTCAAATATCAAGATAAAGCTGGCCTCAAGTCTGTTCAAAAGATCGAAGGAAAAGAGTATCACACCACGGTTACCTAAACCAATAGGTTTCTTCAAATGCTTTGCTCGCAAAGCCTGTAAACAGGGCTCAACAGAAAAGGTTAAGTTCACCTCCAAATCTAAAGGGGAGACCTTTGAAACACACCAGTTTCTTAATTGCCGTACCACTTTTGCGGTCTACCTCCTTGAGTGCGCATGTGGACCCCAGTATGTGGGACGTACCAGCCGACCACTGAGGGTCCGCATACTGGAGCACATGGGCAACATCAGGAGAGGTCTTTTGACACAGTGTAATCGAGACACTTCTTCGAGACTCACAACAAAGACCCCTTAGGCCTTACTTACAGAGCAATAGAGACGGTCCCCGTAGATTGGAGAGGGGAGGGATCGTATTACTCAATTATCCAAGAAAGAAACATACTGGATATACAAATTGCAAACATTGACACGTTCAGGCCTCAATGTTGACATTGATCTGGGAGCCTTTATTTGATTAAAGACTGTGGGAAATTAATTTCATATCTCTATAGATGAGCTGTGATTGCTGGTGTAACACTTATTCTCTTCTATTTCTTCCAGATTTGTGGAAATTGCGTCATTCTATTAGTTATGAATATGTGTTTGTGTCATATATGGTGTGATAAGAGTCATTTGACACCAATTTTTAAGAAATATTCTGTTTGTAATGTTCCAAGAGCCATATAGAATCATTATGTTTTTCATCCTGTATATGTCTTGTGAATATTGTTTGATTTTACCTTTGGCTAGGATCTGTTGTATGCACGTCATACAGGTTGATGTGTACTATACAGATTAATTATACATTTAGACGAAGGGGTCATGTATATTTATGGTCGAGTGACTAAGAATCATGTTGTTCTTAGTGCTTTGTTTTCTATTAGCAAATCATGTTAAATCGAATTTTAATATTTGTAAGGTTTTTAGGGAACTATTTATGCTATTATATCAATTGTGTAAGTAATTTTAATAACATTAGATGACAGAAGAAATTTTAAAGGTAATTCAGGATCTGACCCATCTCCTATTATCAATTAGTGTTAGACTAAGTTTGTGGGGGTTGCATAGACTTTATTAATCCCCCTCTGATGATTTGAGAGTCAGTGTATTCTTTTTTATTTTTAAAAGGCCATTATACTCTCCTATTGTGACTTTTAATAATGCTTTTTAATTAGCCATAGATTTTAAGCACCATTGTTTGGGAAGGCTCTGATGCAAGTTACATCTGTGCCATTCCACACATCTCCCAAAAGTCCACCAGAGGGAGTCATATACATTCAATTGGGTTGAACTTGGCTATTTTTGTCCTTTTAAAGATAGCAGTATTACTATATTCAGGTTGTGAATTTTTTTAACTGTTTTAAATAATTCTGAAAAGTTTGTAATTGTTTTTATGTTGTGTTTATATGATGTACATGCCATACAGCTGGTAATAAGATCTCTACTTTGATTGCAAAGTTCAAATAATTATAGATAAACTGCGAATTTGAAACACCTGATTATCAGGTATTTAGCCAGCCCACCTCCACACTGCCGACAGGACCTGATGAAGTGAGAGATACTCACGAAACGCGTAGCCCTGTGTCTGCATAGTTGCTTTGTTTGTGACCACTGAAGGTCACCGTATCTCCCGAAGGAAAAGCTAATTTGCAGGCCCTGCGACCGGACGCGGCAGCAAGGGAGTCCCCGCATGAGCTGATACGACGGAGACGGATGCCGGAAGTGTTGTACTTGCATGTAAGTACTGTAAACTTACTTGTTGTTTAAATAAATTACCGTTTACTCACCGAGCGTTTTCGTCCCTGTTTGGAGCCTACCAGAGGGAGTGAACCAATTACAGGAAACGCCTAGTTGAAGTCATTGCTGCTCAAGGGGTCCCACCAGGTACTGAATCTATAGGTTCACATACTTTTTCACACGTGGATATTGAATGTTGAATCATTTGTGGATAGATAAAAGTTGAAAAAGTATCACGCTGTATCATTTGTTTGATCAGGTTATCTTCATCTATTAGGACTTAGATTAAGATCTAATAACATTTCAAGTTTGAAATATGTGAAAATCCTAAGGGGTTCACAAACTCTTGCCATTGTAAGTGCTACTTTTGAAATAATTACGGGGTAGGCTAATGACCATGCCATATCCCCTGCCACTAGATACTTTTAGTTCGATCTGTGATCTCTAGTTTTGTGCAGTACCACTGCTCTTCCAACTTGGTTAGACCAGCACATTGATATACATAGAAATGAAGAACACCTGCATATACATTCCACAAAACAAGCACCAGCAGTGTTGTAGAACAAGGAGTTGAAGCCCTGAAACAGTACTCCCTCACTTAGAGGCAAACAGCTATAATATTCTACAGACTCATGACACCAAATAAGTTTCTAATTAAAGGATAGTTTTATTAAAAGCCCAGGCCATTCCACATCACCTTTCCTTAAAATCAGAGACAGAACATGAAACACAGACAGAGCTCAGTGCACATCCAATGACACCTATACACGGTACAGTGCCTAAAATATATATATATATATATATATATATATATATATATATATATATATATATATGCAATTGAGCTTTTAACCATTTAAAAGTGGGAGCGGGGGAGCTTCAAACTAGGGAGGAGGAGCCACCCTCCAAATCAGCCACTTTTAAATGGTTAAAAGCTCACTCCATTGCATTTCCCACTCTCAGGTGAACTTGCTTACAGGTTTGATTGCGACAAATCTAATACAGAGTGCTTTTCCTGGTAATGTACAGGTTAATAAAAGTTTCAATCAGACTTAGAACTATGCAACTAATTTTGACAGATTTATTATAAATCATTCTTCCTGGTAATGTACAGGTTATTAAGAATTAATATTAGTGTTAGGAACCCTTGAGATGTGGTCTGCCATGTATGGGCTCAAGGGCTTACAACACTTTGGCCAAAGAGTTAAACTAAAAGACCATTTTATTTAAAAGATATCTATCTATATATATATATTTAGGCACTGTACCGTGTATAAGTGTCATTGGATGTGCACTGAGCTCTGTCTGTGTTTCATGTTTTGTCTCTGGTTTTAAATATATATTGCCATGCTCAGTAGCACTCCTCTGTGACACATATACATATATATAGCGTGGTTATTTTGGGGGTTCAATATGAGCTTGTAGGTGTCCTGTATGTTTTACACTTCACCTTTCTGCCTGCTCCCATATTAAAATCAGACGTGGTGTATGTGGGCTCACCTGTATTAAACTCTCGAAATGCACATTTACCGACATACATTAGTTTAGGCATTTGTCTTATAGTGATACAAAATGCTAATTATTACCTCTGTTTACTTAATATTTTTTCCAGCTTTGCATCCTCATCAGTTTGAAGACCAGGTGCAGATGTGAGAGGACACACGGACGTCAGATACTGCACAAGTGGGACATGCTGACCAGGCCTGTATGATCTTCCCTTGCCTTGGCTATAAAGCCATTCTGCTTTTAAGCTAAAACAGTTAAATGGCGGTTATAGTTATGCAAGAAAACATTAAAACATTTTTATATGAAATAAGGCATTTCCTTAACAAGACAAACATGAAGATTTAATACCAAGTGCAAACATCTAGATTTAATATATACACACACACACCCATCCACGACTAGAGACCTACCCAGTGGCGAAACTTAAAGCCGCTTTACATCTTGTTTTCTTTTTTTGGGACTCGGTAGCAAACAAGGAGTCTGTTCATTTCAGTTATGGGGACCACCTAGTTCCCGAGAAAATTGTCTCTAAAGACTGGACACTGAAAATGTTTGTTTTAAAGTTTGGAGCGCCATTAGGAAGCTTTAATGTCATTCCTTGCAGCGTCCCATTGGTACATGAGACGTGGGACCTCAAAAACAGATATGAGATATTGACAGCTCCTTTAAGGCTGCGCGTATAGTGCCGGCGACATCGCGTCAAAACAAATGCATTGCCGCGTCGTATGCTCTTATAGTAAGCGTGGCGGCTTGGTCGCTATCGCTGGAAATCATTTCAATTTGATTTTTCCAGCGACCGCAGCCTGACGTCGCCGGCACTATAAGCGTAGCCTTAGAATTATGCATCTCAGGGAACAGGGGTTCCCAGGAGCGGAAATTAACACGGTTCAGCTTTCATATCATTTAATGTTATAGGAGTGTCTAGAATCTCCCTAGTACTTAGGAGTGTCTTAGATCAGCGGCACACAAACTGGGGGGCGCGGGGTTTACAGAGGCCCTGCGCGCTTCCCGAAGGCACTTAATTTAAGTGCTGGGGGAGCGACAAAAGCCTCTGTAAACCTCATTTAACTTGGCTCCGGCGGCTTCTTACGTGTCACCATGGCAACGCGGCGTCAGGGTCATGTGACGTCACGTTGCCACCGCGGCAGGGGGGGTGCATGGAAAGAAGTTGGCGCTCCCCTGTCTTAGATCATTCAAACTAGTGGTCTCTAATACTAGGGAGATTCTATAATAAATTAATAAGAAACAGTGAGGGAAACGCTGGAGCTATAGCAGCCAGAATTACTGTCCGCTCTCTCCTTCCCCCTACCCGATTGTAATTTGAGTTCTGATTCATGTATACCACTAGCTGTACATATTTTAGGTATTACTTATTAAAAAAAAGCTATATTTTAATTCAATGCATCTACTTGTGGCACTCAACATTAATATTTTTCATTTTGTTTAGATATAAAATACCCGTTTGCACACAGCTAAAAGGGTATCTTTCTGTCCCTGAAATTCATGCTTTATTATATCCTTAGTGGATATCTAGTCTATATATACACATTGAGATATCTTTGAGCAGTTACACCTCTAGTACTTGTATTGGTAAACAAGATTGACCTTACATTTATGGAAAACAAATATGTCATCACTTTGCCAAGCCTACCTATTCGTAGATGGGGGATTATCCATCACCATAACTAGGTAAGTAAAGCAAATGTCTTTACCTTTCTTTTTGTGAAACAATATATCCATCTAAGACCTTTATGTTCAAACACCAGCTGACAATATAAGGTCTATAGTCAAAACCAGGTATAGATGGGGTTGCCATCACACAAGGGTTGTTCATGATTGATAACTGTTCCAAATCAGCAAGTCCTCCAAGGAAAGAAACCTGGCAAAATAAAACCCCACAAACATTTCCCATAAATTGTTACCAACTACTTCTTTTAACTATTCTAAACATTTAATAGAAACGACAATAGTATCTCAGTTGAAAAAAAGAACACTTTTTGGCCCCTTTTAAAGGAATGCTTTACATAGATCGTTATGACGTCCAAATTCACATATCTGCTCGTCCTTCTTAGGCCAAGTCCCCGCTAGCGCTGATCGGGCGGCGCTTGGAGGAGACTTACATATATAGATATATGCAAGTCCCCGCTAACGCGGTGCGCGCATGCACACACGCTCAGCTGTGATCGGCGCGTAAGTAAACAAAAAATCTATCATCACCCACGCGCTGAACTACCCGCAATGCCCCCCCACGCGCGCGCGTACAAGCCGGACACCCGGCGCACATGCTTGGAGCGCTCTCCAAGCATGTGCGCGCTCAGCGCTAGCAGGGACTTAGCCTAAACTTTGTCAGTAATGTTTAAAAAAAAAAAAAAAAACCAGAGAATATCCCCCCCCCTCAGTTGCTGTAATAGCTGTCCTATTACAAAACATGTACAACTTATACATATTTAATAATGGGACAGCAAAACCATTACAACTTCTAAAGAAGAGATTTAAAAAAGAGAATGCAGACAATTAGTACTTTAATTCCCAACCATGCATTTTTTGGGGGGTGATTACACAGTTGAAAGTACAGTATAGAACACTTCATACCAACAGTATGGCCCTATGTATGCTGATGTGGAAAATATCACTATTTTTTTTAAAATCAGAGTAACTATGCAAGTTATGGCTAACACCTGACAGGGCAGTCAGTCTGTACCAGTGATCACTTCAGAAGGTTTCTGCAGCATTTTTTTCCTTTTAGCTGCAAGCAATGTATGAAGACAGCTCCCACAACAGAATGGCTGTCTAAAAAAGTCACCATCATCTAAAATGCCGAATCATTGCAGTCAAACTAGTCTTGCATAGAATTTGCACGGAGGTTTCAAACAGATCATAACCCCACCAAACAATGGCAAATAATAAAATATTGCATACGTAACATTTTATTTGTTTTTTTTTTTGTTATTTGCAAATGCAGATCAGAAATAGACGATCTTCAATGTCTCAGTGAAAAATAAATTACTTTGTTCTGTCTGGGCATTTCTTTTCTATTTAACAGACACCTAACACAAAAACAGGTCTCATGGTGACCAATACATTTCTTCAGTTACATATCGTCCCTTGTACATTATCGGTGAATGATATAAATGCATGAAAACACACGCTACAGTCGCTTTATATATATCATTTACTCAACATAAAAAAAAAAAACACACACTTACTTCATTTAAGTCTCTGATTTCATTCTCTGCCAATGAAAGTATGGTGAGCCCCTGAGGAAGGCAAGTAGATGCTGTGCGTAAAGAAGTGATGTTGTTGCCATGCAGGAGCAGAGTCTAAAACAAAGAAGAACTATAGTCACACTTGATACAGCGTTGAATAACCAACCAATTCAATAGAAGGCCAGTTTCAAAACGGGAGTACATTTTACAATACTGGTTAGATCAAACAATAAGGAAACCAAATGTGAAACGACATTAATTTAACGTTACAGATAGCAGGCACAGAAAAAAAACTAGGAAAGATTCGGTGTCTCGCACTTCAAGAGATTGATCCACAAGTCTCAAAACGAAGCTGCTATAAGCGAAGTCATTACGAAACTTATCAATAGAATAACACTGCTCGGGGCAAAAATCTCTTACCTTCAGAGACATAAGCTTGGAGAGGTCACCAATTTGGGATATATTATTGTCTGACAAATCCAGATGTTGAAGACAGGTGCAGATGTTTATCTGATCAATAATCTTTAAAAAATAAAAATAATTGATTTTATTCAGCAACTTGCTTTTGCTTTCAAAAAGCAAAAAAGAATCACCCCAAAACACCATACAGGCATACCCCGGTTTAAGGACACACACTTTAAGTACACCCGCGAGTAAGGACATATCGCCCAATAGGCAAACAGCCGCTCACGCATGCGCCTGTCAGCACGTCCTGAACAGCAATACCGGCTCCCTACCTGTACCGAAGCTGTGCGCAAGCGGGGAGACTATAGAGCCTGTTACAAATGCGTTATTTACATTAATTATGCATGTATATGACGATTGCAGTACAGTACAAGCATCGATAAGTGAAAAAAAGGGAGTGCTTCACTTTAAGTACATTTGCGTTTTACATACATGCTCCGGTACCATTGCGTACGTTAATGTGGGGTATGCCTGTATACTGTACAAACAAATCATTAAAGAAAGACATGTTAAAATAAACATAGTATCATGGAATACAAAGTCATGAAACAATGATGGTTCATGGATTCACAATTCGGAACAATTCACAAGCTTACCACGTGAAGGTTATCCTTTATGTCATTTTAATCTATTCCACACACATGGAATAGAAGGCTGTGATATGGAAGTAATAAGTACTGTATAACATCTAAGTCTAGTACTTCCACACACAGGCCATTTTATTGTAGCAGAATGTCATACCATCGTGACCCGATAATCAACTTCCTATGCGGTTTGGGTTGCACCCCCAGCAAATGTGCATGCTCAGACCACGGTCTGTACACTCCTAATTCTGAGGACATGCTGTCCAAAACTCATGTATAATGTTGTACCGCCAACTGTTTGTTGCAGGAGGAAATGCTGTACATTCAGGGGTTCTATAACCCCCTTTTTGTGGACTGCAGGCCACATAAGGTTTTAAAAATAACCAATGCATTTGCACAGGTGAATAAACCTAATTTGCATATAAATAGCACTTTTATTAAAAATGTGTCTGGCTCATGACTCAGGACAGGATTGAGAAGGACTCTTGTACACAAAGCAAATTTATCCACATAGGCAGGAAAGATAAGGACATTCCTGTCTAGAAGAACATAAAACAAAGTAGGTTCCAAGAAATAATGGAAAGGACGTAACGCTACATTTGTAGTTCTCCTCGTGTTTAAACAGACAAACTTAAAGGAAAAATGGTGCGTGTTCTCTTGGCTATGATAAAGACAGTCATGTTGTTTGTTTTATCTAACCAGTAGATATCATCTCTATTCATCAGAGCATTTATCTAAGCCTTACCTTTAAGTTGTTTCCGGCAAGATTAAGCCATTCCAAGTGCACCAGGTCCTTCAGCCCCTCCACATATCCAATGCTGTTGTGGGGTAGGTTTAGTACCTGGAGTTGAGTCAATTTTGCCACACCCATCATCCGCACTAGACGATTGTTCGCTACAGATAGCTGGCAAGAAGAAGCAAGACAATCTAGTTAAATCAGATAGACATAGCTACATTTCTACTTCTTGTATCCAAAAATATTTTAAGAAAAGGAGAATCAGCATAGCAGGGCGGGAATTAAATTTAGCACAATCTCACGGTGAAAGTCAGTGTGAAACCTGTTCATTCTTCATAGCAAACAGATTTATTTTCCACTCAAAATATTTTTACTTTGGTAAGAAACCTCACATTTACATGGTGGCTTTTGAAATTTGCCATGACAAAATTCCATTAAAAAATTTCAATAATGGAACCGTTTTACTCGATAACCCGTGTGATCTTTAAAATACGGAACATGGATCTAGTTTATTTTTTGTTTTCGTAACAGGATATGTATCAGTGTTTCCAACACATATACCTACAGATGAGTCAGTGTCTGCAGCGATACTTTTATCATACAGATAGCCGACGTTAATGGGGTGTGCGGCAATAACAGATGCCCAACGCTCATCCGAAGGCATTTAAATTAAATGCCAGGGAAGCGGCAAAGGCCTCTGTAACCTTGGCTCAGACGGCTGCTAATGATGCGTCGCCAGTGCAACTGGGGCCACGTTGCCATGTCAGAACACAGGAGCCAATGTAAGGAGAGGGGGCGCGAGGGGGGGAGGAGACAGCCGGCAGGAGAGCGCAGAGGGAAAAGATTGCGCACCCCTGCGTCAATGCACATGCTGGCGTGCGACAGCAAGTGAAATAACGTGTTGGCCTCACCCCTTTTTCACATGCAGCCAATGTAAACACAATGGTGTTTGTTACATAGTTATATAGTAGAGGAGGTTGAAAAAACACACGCGTCCATCAAGTTCAACCTATGCTAAATTTAGATAACAGATACTTTATCCTATATCTATACTTGCTTATTGATCCAGAGGAAGGCAAACAAAAAACCCCAGTGTCATATCATCCAATGATATCTCATAAGGGGAAAAATAAATTCCTTCCTGACTCCAAGAATTGGCAATCGGATTAATCCCTGGATCAACATCCTTCCCATGTTTACTTAGTTGGTATATCCCTGTATACCTATCCTTTCTAAAAGCCTTAGGCCTCGGCGTGCTGAGGCTCAGGGAAAGTGGGTGCTTTCCCTGCGCGCCGTCAGGGGGCGGGCCAGTGACATCACGGAGCTGGTTCGCCCTCATTGGGTGAACCGCTCACGTGACCGGCCCTGCGCGCCGGCAAGCGGTGAAATTTTACATTTCCCTAAGACCTACGCTTCCACGCGCTTGCGGAAGCGTAGACGAGCCCCTACTAAAGCTGCTCTAATTGCGGCTGTAGGGGCTCAGTGCTGAGCCGGAGCGCGTCTCTGCCAGCAAGCAGGTAACATGGCCGAGGCCTTAGTAGTAAAAGTAAGTTGTGTGTGAATATTTGGCACATTTTCTCTGACTGCAATCTTCTGTTTCTAGCAAACTGCACACAGGAGATGTGAAATGTTACTTTGGACAGCCTCCGTTGTTTAAAAATATGTCCTTTATAAAGTGGTCTGGTTATTATTATTTAGAGACGGATAGGACAAAATGATTGAATGTTGCATTAAATAAAAGGATAAAAAAGAAGAAATTAACATACTTTTTATGAAATCCGACAAAAACATTTTACTGACCTGTGTAAGATTTTTACATTTCTCCAGATGTTCCAATTTAATGATTTGATTCTTGTCCAATATAAGCGTGTGAGTGTCAGCACCACACGGCAACGTGGGACTCACTTTCTGAAGCCCTTGTCCTGACAGATCCATCACGGCACCTTAAAGATAATAAGGCGAACATCACAAACAGAGAAATAAACTATTTGTGCAATGAAAGGTTGATAGAGGTAAGTTGGGCTGCAAAACACAGGCTGTTGCTCCAGTGAAGGGAGAGATCCAAATAGAAATAACCAGTGCACAGCCAAAATAGCAAAGCTAGGACAAAGTGACCAAAAAGTTATTGGGTAAAAAACATAAAGTAGTGGTACTGCTAATCCTGTAACAGGATCCTCTAGGATTACCAGTACTATGTTACATTTTTTAACTAATATATTACTTTTTGGTCCCCACGTCCTAGCTTTGCTATTTTGGCTGTGCCCTGGCTATTTCTTTTTGGATCTCTCCCTTCATCTATTCAAGCCTGGGAGCGCGCCTGGCAGGAGTCGTCTCAGCGGACCGTGAGGAGCTTAAAAGTGATATCTTTAACATTATTGTGCTTTAGCTCTCAGCCAGCTGTTTTGCCTGCTTTCCCCTCCATAGCTGGTGTGGATTGACAGCGTCAGTAGTTCCTGCTCTTGCGCGACAGTCTCCCTCCCTTGTGAGTGGGGTTTGGCTATCATATACTGTATACCCACATACATCCACGATCACACACGGTGTGGGTACAACGCTGCGCTATACGTTTATGGACTCAATGATCTCTGCTGCTGCATACATGTGTAAACATTGAACTGGACTATCATCACTGTGTTATTTATTTGTGTGGTCTCTTGAGCACCGGACTCTGCATTGACATTAATCCACCAATTGTTGCTCCAGTGAGAATTCAATTACATTTCCACAATACGTGGCAGGGGCTGACAGATCAAGCTTGGACACAGACCTGTGGTTTAATTGAACGACAGAAAATGCTTTCTGAATAGCTTTTTTGTTTTTTATGTATAAGCAACAATAAACATAATTTGAAGGAAAACATTTTACCATCATGGAGACATCAAAATAAATATTTTGATCATAAACTTTATCAAAACACTCACCGTGACTCTCACAGGCCAAATGCGAAACGCCCATCTTATCTGAACTCTGTTCTTGTCACTTAGGTAAGGGGGAAGGTATCGGGTAGTACCCCACTTTGGGTACAGGTGGCGGAGAGCAGTGTACAGTTTATATATTTATAAATATTGAAATACCATATACCCAAGTGTTTGGGGCTGGGGGGAGAGAATTTGTTAAAATATGTAAATATATCAGTAGAAGTAGGTCTCAGATTATATAATAATTACATAAGTAACATGTTACACAGGATATGAACATGTGTAAACAACATACGTACATATACACATCTGTATGTACACGGCTAGCACTGTATGTCACATGGGGATTATGTATATGTGTCTATAAAGATATAAGAGCAGGTTGGATATTTAGGTAAGTTTTTATATATATATATATTTGCATATGTAACTGTTCTGTGTGTGCGGCTCTCTCCTCAGCTCTCAGCCTCTCCTGCTGCAGTCTGCAGCTCGCTCAGCACTGTCAGTTAAACGGTCACTCTGGCTCGCTCGGTGACTCCTGGGAGTTGTAGTCCTGTCCACAGCACAACACGGAGTCAAGTGCGCGAGAAAACTACAATTCCCAGAAAACTCCGCGGCGGTGAACCCGCTTTTGTACGCGGTTCAAAACAGTAACGAGGGGAAACTGTCAACAAAACCCTCGCGCTGCCTTACAGTATAATAACACAAACACGGCAGCGGCGGAACCCCATCCCGGGGCCCCGGCTCCGCGACACACTACAAAGGCGAGTTTTCTTTCATTACCTTGTTCCAGAGCTAACGACCCCACCAGCTTAGTCGTTTCCTCCTCCGCCATGTTTCCCGCTGCTTGTCAACTCCAGGACAACCGCTGTAGTGCCTCATCCGTCACTTCCGGTAGGGAGAGAATACCAGTGTCTGGGAGCAGTGGGGTGTTGTGACGTTCCTGGTCACGTGGGGGTGATTCTTCTAATGAAAGGCGCCTGCTGAGACATTGTCTGCAAGGAAGACAGCACGAGGGCCCCACACAAACCTGATTACTTTACACTTGATAATAATAATAACCAGTTGTGTATTTTGTATGAGAGTATTCTTCCCACTCTGCTCTCTAGCAGGTATATAATCAATAAGACGAAAAGGGAGGAAAGAGTCACATCTAAGCAAATAATTCGTCCAAGCGATAGGAGACATTATAAACTGTGACCAACATCAGATTATGAACGTCAGGAGTGCTGAGTCCACGCACTCTGCTCGGCCGGGCGATTTGTGGGCGGCTACGTTTGCACGGGGGCGCAGCCATGATGTCACGGAGCTGGTTCACCCTCATTGAGCAAACTGCTCACATGACGCGCCAGCGAGCGGCATATTCAAATTTGCTTGCTTCAGAAAGCAGCCAAGCGCCGTGCATGCGCAGGCGCTCGCTCACGCTGGCCACACACACATTGCAACAATGTGTTTCGCACGCCCCTTCAAATCATCCTGGACGAGGCCTAAGTAAAGGACTAATGTTTGTACTTACACCTGTAGCCCCGGTCTTGATTTGCCTCCAGGGACCCCCTCCCAGACGTGCCGAGCGATCGCGGGTGCCGCCGGAGGCAGCAACGGACCCGCCGGCACAACACAAAGGTGGGAGCCATAGCAGGGAGCGCTCCGAGTCCCGGCGGCGCACCCGGCTAGCAGGGGCCGCCATTACAAGTGCTCGCGCATGCGCAGTGATCGCGCATGCGTAGAAGGCTCACAGGAGCCAGTAGGGACTCGCGCATGCGCAGGGCAAGCGCGCACGCGGCCCCAATACAAAGACAGCCTCCACGGGACTACAACTCCCATGAGGCATAGGGAGGCAGGCACCAGGTGCCTCATAGTGGCCAATGAGAGGCCAGGAATCCCTAGAGCAGGGATTGATACATTTCGCGAGCTTGTGGCAACGGCAGTTGGAGCTTGGAGCAGGAAGGGTGTAGGGAGCAAGTGACTCCTACACCAGGTAAGGTAGTTCCCCAGATCCCAGGCAGGCCCCAATTCCCACCAGGGTAGTGGGTAGGTACTGAGGGACGGCCCCTAGGTTAGGGACCCTGCCCTTAGGTGTGAGTGTGCAGTCTTGTCAGTGTCACGGCTGGCAGTGCTGTGAGCGCTGACAAGTAGGCACAGTGTGTGTGTGCAGTGCGGTTGCTGCAGGTACCAGGTTGGTTGCAGTGGGTTGCTGCAGGTACCGGTTGAGTGCAGTGCGGTTGCTGCAGGTTTAGGTTGAGTAGTCAGAGGGGATCTGGGAGGTGAAGGGAGAGGTAGTGTGGGTGCAGGGGGTCAGTGACCCACCTGCATAGGACAGGCTACCCCGTAGGCCCCTAGGAGTGTTCCCTGAAGACACCAAAGGTTCCTGTGCTGCAGGGACGGCCTGTAGTAGTAGCGAGCATCACCCTTACTGAGTACCAGCTAGGGACATTGAGACCCAGGAGGCAGACCGCTGATTCATCTGACCCTTTGCGAAGAAGTACCGGTCACCGCCGTGACCGGAAAGTACTATAACATCAAGTGCACCAACACCGGTCAACAGGCGCTGATCCCGCCTTAGGCTAAACTCTTTAGGAACACTGAGCGAGTGGTTAAAGAACTGAGCCTATACCATCACTTTAATATATATGGACACTGTGTGTGGGGCACGTGGTGAGGGGACGGAGACGTTGCTCCTGATGAGAGTGGCCAAGCCACTAAGGTTACACGTTAAGGTTATATTGCTATAATATAGAGTGATAAGGTTCCGTGCATTATCATATAGTAAAACTGGTTGCATATATATATGTGTGTTGTTGTATTTCTTGCCCAGGGGAATCTCACATCACGGGGATCCTGGGTAAGTGGAGGCGCTGCGCTAAGTAAGTGTATAAGTGTTACCCCAGGCTCCCAGCTAGCAGAGGCTCAGATCTCCTGGAGCCGCAGGTGGTGTACAGTGACCAGTAGTTCCTTTGGGAGGTTTCAGAAAAAGGGCTACACACCTACCAGAATTTTTTTTAAAAAGATTATGGGGCTTATTCTATACTCTCCGAAATGGCCAATCTGGCTGTTTTCGCCTTGAAATATCCCATCGACTTCAATGGGGAATTTTAGCCGAAAAATGTCCCTTTCGGCAATTATATAGTAAGCCCCTAAAGCTGACTTATTTAGTTTCTATAGCAATCTTCGAAGATTTATTTATTTTTAATCTAGTTTTAATAAGGATGTCAGCATTGCCAATGATTAAACAGATCTCCCAAATGTAGGAAAGATGAGAGCACTAGGGGACTTGGCGGAAAAATATTAAAATTAGATTTATTGGAACATAATCAACGTTTCAGTCAACAATTTAGACATTTGACAAGATGCTAAAAACATTGATTGTATGTAACTAAAATATCCTTGTGTAGGCGTGTTCACGTAAAACGAGAGTTACCTAAAACTTAACTTTTATAATATATACACAACTTAAAACAAGAGCAGCACAAAAATAGACGAACATAGGTACTCCAGGACCCATCCTGATAGTCATCAGATAAATTATACAAATGCCTATAAATTGTATCAGTGAATAGTTACAAAATCAAGTGAGTTAAAAAGTTGACATTTTATTAGCCAAGCAAAGTCCGGTAAGGTTACTGATCGGTTAATCAGAATTGGTAGTAGAATGATCTTGACTTGTTTAGAAGATTCTTAAAGCTGCAGTTTTTTTTTCCATTCAATATGTGCATCAATACAATCTGCACACTGACAAGTGATTAGCTAAGTTGCTGATCGATCCGTTCTCCTGTAATTGATTGCAGAATCGTAGGTTATTTCAGGGGAGCGCAAACTTTTTCAGCTGCGCCCCCTGCCTGCTCCCCCTTGCTCTCACGTCCCCCTCACCTTGCTTGGCGGCGGGAGATGGACGTGTGACATCACTCTGCATGGCACCGCATCCCTGCAGCTCTTCAGAATCCCGGTAAGTTCGTTGCAGAGGCCTCACGCGATCCCCCGGGATTTAAATGCCTGGGGGAAGAGCGTGGGACCTCTGTAACAGCCTGCGCCCCCCGCTCCCCAGTCATATCTCCCCCTCCCTGTGGGGCGCGCACCCCCAAGTTTGCGCACCGCTGGGTTATTTAATTCACCGTTTGGGCTGCACAAGACTACCCAGGATGCAAAGTTCCGTGTGGAAGATCATGTGACCAGGCAGTCACTATATACAATTGGTGCACTTCTAGAGAGAGGGCAGGGCTCAAAAAGGGTGTGCCAGTGCCTGTTTCAGAAGAGGAAGGGGTTGTGACTTTGTAAATGGTTTCTATAGAAACAAAAATGCTTTCTACATTAGAATACATTAAAAATGTTTTTTTTTTTTTTTTTTTTTAAATGCTACAAGTATTTTCTCATAGCACAAAACTGATTTATTAAAATAAACACACATGTAGGATATTGCTTGAACTGCAGCTATAAATAATAATTCTACTAGAAAATGCACTTAGTGGTACAATTAACTAGTTCCATTCTCTAAGAGTTTTGAGCAGATGGTGGTCATTGACCTGCCCCAGTATATATTAAAACAGGAGAATGCCAGCTCCTGTGACCATGAGGCAGAGGTATAACCCGATTTAGAGGTAGAAAATGACCCTTTCGTCCCTCCGTTGTTGAGAAGGATACCCCTACCAGATCATTCACGGGTGAGTTGGACTTCGTCGATCCTTTTGAATTGTGGCTACTCAGATAGGAGACATGCTTGGCTGCTGGATGAAATCATCGCTGGCAGCACTATAAAAAACAGCCTGGCTTAGCCAACATGAACAGTGAGTGCCCGCTGAGCTATTGCGAGTAATATTGGAACTACTAGCCAAGTTAGTCAGAATGATATATTTCACATATAAGCAGTTAATAATCATGGCAATGCTCTTTCATGGTTGCCATGACTACTAATAAACAAGGATATCGTCATGACGCTAAGGAGTCTGACATCATACATGGCAATGGCGGCCGCCAGCACGTGCAATACATCAGGAGAGGGGTAAAGCACCTGTATACGGTACACATTATCACTGGCTAGTTAGACTCTTGACCAAGGGCCATAGCCCGAAACTTTGAGTCTCTGCGGACAAGTGTGTCAGCTATGTAAGTTTTTTCTATTTTTTTCCAGTATTTTCATGTAATTAATTGCAATTGTCACTTTATGTGTATACGTACGCTGAAATACAAATACGTATTTGTTTGAGACTGGTGTCCTCCCTTTCTTAATAACATTAAGATTGAGTTTTGAAGTGAAATTTCTTTAGTGGCACCTATTCTGATTGGGTAAAACGGGAGAGTTGGGGGCGAATGTGAAACAGCAGTGACGTCACGGCTCCCCCCCCGCGTCTACTGTGACATGCGGCACCGCTCCTAACAGCCGCCGCTCCCCCCCACACACCCGCTGTGACATGCCGCCGCCGCCGCTCCTACCGGCCACCGTTACCCCCACACGTCCGCTGCCATGGGTATAGCAAGATGGGTGCCACAGAGCTTCCGGTGCTTGAGTGAAAGGTGTAGCAAGAAGGCAGGCGCAGGGATTGTAAATCAGTCTCGGGTGTGGGCCGAGTGGACTCAGTGAGCCGCTGCTCAGCCTCTCTCCTCCCTCGTCTCTACCTCCACTTCCCTGTGTCCCGCTGACTGAGCGCCGCCGGAGGAGGAGGAGAGGAGCCCAGGGATCATGGAGGGTAACCGGGAGGAAGCAGAGCGGTGTGTGCGGATCGGGCGGGCGGCGCCGGAGATTGGGAGAGAGAGCCCGGCGCTTCCTGAGCAAAGCGGATAAACTGTCACCGAGCAGAGCAGGAGGAGGCCGGCGTTCTGCTCTGCTGCCGTGATCTGAGGGGCAGGGGTGAGGGGAGGTGATGTTAGGTGAGGAGGTGCATGGGGGTGATGTGCAAGGGGGGTGATGTGCAGGGGGATATGTAGGGTGCAAGGGAGGTGATTTGCGGGGGATATGTAGTGTGCAAGGGGGGTATGTGATGTGCAGGGGGGTATGTGATGTGCAGGGGGGGGGTGATGTGCAGGGGGGTGATGTGCAGGGGGGGGTGATGTGCAGGGGGGGGGGTGATGTGCAGGGGGATATGTAAGGTGAAGGGGGGTGATGTGCAGGGGGATATGTAAGGTGAAGGGGGTGGATGTGCAGGGGGATATGTAAGGTGAAGGGGGTGATGTGCAGGGAGATATGCAGGGGGCGTGATGTGCAGGGGGGGTGATGTGCAGGGGGATATGTAAGGTGAAGGAGGGTGATGTGCAGGGGGGGTGATGTGCAGGGGGATATGTAAGGTGAAGGAGGGTGATGTGCAGGGTGGGTGATGTGCGGGGGATATGTAAGGTGCAGGGGGGGGTGATGTGCAGGGAGATATGTAAGGTGAAGGGGGTGATGTGCAAGGGGATATGTAAGGTGAAGGGGGCTGATGTGCAAGGGGATATGTAAGGTGAAGGGGGCTGATGTGCAGGGGGGCTGATGTGCAAGGGGATATGTAAGGTCACACTCAGTCACACGCACACTCGAGGAATTCACACTTAGTGCAAATAGCTAATACAGGGGATGTGTGCCGAGCACGCGCATTCCAAGTCAAATTTATTTACGTTTTGTCAATGAAATTTTATTTTGATTTTTAATTAAAACATCACCAACACAAATACAATTTCTGTGACAAAGTCAAAGAAGTGTCACTTACTATGCGCGTGCACAGCACACACAGCTTTTTTTCACCCTGCATCTTTATATATAGCTAGTCAGAATGAATGATAAATCAATTACAAACCTGTACTGGTGAAACACTTTCCGGATACTAGGGGGAGAATGCATCCTGCAGTTACTCTATGGCTTTGTCACCTGGTAATCGCGGACCCTGTAATTGTTTCAACGGTGACATCTTGACAAAACTGCTACCCTATGTATGGTTTCACCGTAATAACGGCTTATGGTTGTTCCAATAAATCTATTTTGAATATTTTTCCACCAAGTCTTCTAGAGTGCGGTCTTCCCTGCATTCGGAAGATCTGTTTATTGCTGGGCACGCTTGGTTATGACGAACGCACACTTGAGGCGGATCTTTAAGTCGTGAGTGCAGCTTTTCTTCTGTTTAGCATTGCTAAGGATTACATATATGATACCATTAGTCAAACGCAAAGTGACGTCACTAATTGAAATCTGATAGCACGTTTTTTTCTGAAATCTAATGTATATGTAATATAAATGAAATTATTGAGGTATTGTACAAAAGAGTAGAAAATTAAACTGTAATGGGAATCAACGGACACAATCTCTTTTGCTAAAACCTCCTCCCTTCCTGTTAATGTCTGTGTTACAGGGGACTGGTCCTGGGATCTGACAGACAGACAGACAGACAGACAGACACACACACACTCTCTCCAGGGGCCCCATGATGCTTTTGGTTTGTTTTCTAGGAGCGATTGCGTTCAGCACTTCCGTGGAGTCTCCTCCTCTTCCATTCGTGATGCCCTGATCATGTGATCGCCCCAAAGAGCGATTACATGATTGCCTTTTGCCTTTGAAATCCAAGTGGCCAGCTAGTCATGGTCAATCAATTGGCTGCTGAAGGATTAACATTGGAAAATCTAGATATTATGCTTTTATTTGTAGGGTGTTTGTTGTATGTTAACCCCTTTGGTGACTGAAGGCATTGCTTTACAATAAAATAAAAAAACCTGGCATAACTTAATTTTTTATTTTTTTAGGTTGTGCAATAAAAAGTTTTACAAAAGGACAAAAGGCTAAGAAACCAATTTCAAATAGAGCAGTATTTACTAAGCTCCCTGACTGCCAGAAGATCATTCAAATAAGTATAAGCCCCTTACTAAAAAAGTGGTTCAGAAATCATACAAGTTACAGATGGGGAATATTATAATGCATTTATCTTTTTGAACATCAGAATATACTGGTGAATAACAAAGTAGCTGCAATAACAGTACAATTACCATCACCAGATTTATCAAGGGAAACATTATTATTGGAAGCTATGAGATTTTTCCTCTCTGATTAAATAATGTGCTTTTTTAAAACTTTTCTTTTTGCTGCCAGAAGGCCTTTTATAGAGATTTCTCTTTTTGTTGCCCAAAAATTCTCTTACTGGTGTTCTTTTAAAATAAAATAAAATGTAGTTTTCAAAATTCTCTGGGTTTAGTATTTAAACTATTTCTAATGTACTCCAGGCAGTCAAGCATTAAAAAACCCACAAATATTAAGGTGTTGAAACAATTGCAAAATTGGACAATGTTGAAAGTGGCGTCGCCTCTTGGGGGGATTTTTTCTATTTATTTTTTACTAGGTTTGAAGCAGTTAAATTCAGCTCTGAGGACCCCCTGCTTCCTGAGATACATCCCTCTAAAGGCACTGTCAGTAGCAGCACCAACTGGCTAAGGAAAACATCTGCTTAAAAGGTCCCGATGAGGCCATTAGGAAGATGCAACGTCATCTCTTGCGGCTTCCTATCGGCATGCGTGATGCAGGACCTTAAAGCACATATGCAATACCGGCAGCCCATTTAGATGTATGTGTCTGAAGCAGGGAGTTTCCCATAGATGAAAGTAACGCGGTTCAGCTCCAGAGACCCCTTGCTTCCCATCTAAACTATATCTCCTTTAAGGATGCTTATTACTTATGAAGTAATCTTCTCTTCAGTTTTCTTTTCAGTCACTTTTTCTTTAGGTAGGTTCTGTTGAGATCCAGGATTTTTATCTGGTTAATACAAAACACAACTATTATTACATTTCTGTATATCTAATAAAATAAAAACAAGTGAACAATTATACAGAAGGGAGCTTTATATTTTCTAAAGATTTTTCAAATGTTTACATACTTTTTAATTTATAACATATGTATGGGGAAATGTTTGACTGTAATTGCGTGCCTATATGTTTCCTATTTGGGTTATACAATAATGTTATTGATTTTGCTAATTAACAATATTCCTAATTTGGCCTTCTTTTTTTACTATTGACTCCAAAGAGCACCATTCCACTGCTGCATTCAGGTATGTTTTAGCCCAGTTACAAAAGTGATGGTGCATTACATTTTAAAACATAATTTCTGCAAGAATGAATGAAACAAACTACCTTTATTTACAGTAGTGTCTTCCTCTTTTCACATTGTTCAGTCACTATTAGTTACAGAAGACTAGGGCTATTGAAACCGCAAACCCTGCTAAACACATTTAGCAGACAGCAACCCCCCCCCACCCCCACCCCACCAAACAAAAAGATCTGATAGATACAGAATGGAAGCATAAAGTACAGAAAGCTATTTACTTACCAGTTTTGGGTTGATTTTCTAACAGAGCCTCTGGCTGTTCACACCAGAGTTTATAATTTGGGTTACTGAGGAAACGTTTAGTTAGGCCACAACTCAGACATCTCACAACTGTTTGACGCTGTCCATAATGTTCTGAGGAGAATAGTATGTACTTTATGAGATTTCTGACTGCGATTTTGTTATGCCTCCTTTGGCTACGGATAGTGCTTTGTAATTGGAAAGTATTTAGCATTTTTTGTCTCTACCTTGGTGGTTTTCTATATTACTTGTTTGTCTCTCCTGGCACCAGTTACAACAGAACTTTACATTCTCACACTTTATCAAATACAAGCCAATATTTGGAGTCAGGAAAGAATAAATTTTTTCCCTTATGAGATATCATTAGATGATATTTCACTAGGGTTTTTGTGTGCCTTCCTTTGGATTAAAAATACTGTACATACAAATATAGGATAAGTATCTGTCGTCTAAATTTAGCATAGGTTGAACTTGATGGACGTATGTCTTTTTTTCAACCTCATCTACTATGTAAAAAGTGATAATTATGCCTTGCTCCCTTTGATCAGGGGGTGCGCAAGATTTTCTAGGGGGAGCGCGGCGGTTACAGAGGCCCCGCGCTCTTCCCCAAGGCATTTAAATTAAATGCCGGGGGAGGCGTTAAAGCTGCAGTTCAGTCTTTTTTTTTTTTTACATTTTTTTTTTACTGCAATAGTTTTATGTGTGCAATCTCTAATTAGCTAAAGAGCAGTATAGCTGCAGGTCAATTCGTTCTCCATGTATTGATAGGTCGAAATTTGGTGACATATTAAAAGCTGGCATTTGTTTATAATCTGCTTGTCTGTCAGTGGAAGCTCATGAATATTCATGAGCAATCCTGCACTGACACGTGCTAGAGGGAGGGCAGGGCTGACAAAGGGGTGTGACAGAGCTTGTGACAGGACATGAAGGGGCAGTGCTTAGCAAATGGCTGTTAAAATAGAATACAAGAAAATTGGTCTTTCAAAGTTGTTTTTTTAAAAACAGAAAATGCTAAAAGTATTTTTTCTTACTACAGAACTGATTTATTAAAAAAAACACACATGCAGGATATTGACTGAACTGCAGCTTTAAGCCCCTGTAACTTCTCTAACGTGTCACCATGGCAATGCGGCATAATTTGGGTCATGTGACGTGTCGCCAAGACGAGAGTCAAATGACGCTGCGGGGTGACGTGACATCACATGACCTGCGGCATCATTTGACGCCGGGTCCTAGGAAAAGGGGGGGCGCGAGCGCTGGGGCTGCTAGGCACCCCTTGTGACGGTGAAGGGGTACCCAGGCCAGTAAATAAAAGGTATTATGCCCGGCTGGGGGCCCCTGACCCATATTGGGGAATTGTGATCGTCAGCTCTTCAACCCAGTAATGGCAGTAACACTGTGCTTTTAATAAAAATGTCTGTGTGTCTCCCACCAGGTATAAGGTGGCGAGAATCATGTTATTTCTACTGTGAAAGGTATTTCAATAGCAGTGTTTTCCTGTAACCGCGCAAAGGAAAAATGGTTTTAAAACCTAGAAGCCCGCAGCACAGCGCATAGCGTTTAGCTAACGTCTGCTAGGAAGGTCCTAGCGCGCTGAGATTTGCTAAGAGAGTAAAATCATAAAAAAAAAAAAAAAAAAAAGATAATGCTATTTTTATACAGTTTCATAAAAATTGATGCATGACGGTCCCCCTATTTTAATGGTTCCAAAATAGGCATGGGGGGATTTTTCTTCAGAGGGCCGGAACAGAGGCAAACACAAGTTGTTATTGCGGTACTTTAGAAATGTTTGGCAGGAAATTCCTGAGAGGTGAGCCATGCATATGTAACTAGGACTTCTAAGCCACCCCGCTGGTTTGGTTCCCCAATGTCTGGAAAAGTCCATAGTTGAAAGCATTAGCCGACTAAAAGTGTGAAGTGGGGAGGGGTAATTCAAGTATCACCCATTTTAGCAAATTGCCCAGATGTCTGGCCAGCTCAGACAAAATGTCGCCAGCTTAATCTGGTATGCTAAGCGGCAAAGGTGTGAGGTTCGCACATGCCCTTAGCAAACTATGAAGCCCTCTGCCAGGTTATGCCAAGTAGGGGCAACCCTGGGATATGTAGGAATATTATTCCCACGAACGAGATTGGCTGCAGAGGTTACAGATAGGGATTTTTACTGCATAAAAATCCCTGCAGCCGATCAAGAGTCAGATTCATCTAAGATGGATTTTAAACTTTGCAACACCGCAAACCAAGTCAAGAGTTCGTAAGAACTAAGGAATCCAGAACCAATTCTACGGCAGCTGCGGAGGAGAATCAGGTTGCGAGAGGCACCCCTATCCAAATACTGTATTCGGCTTTATTTGCGCACATATCCCGCTCCTGGGAAATTGTGCCTAAAAAGACTCTGTTTCTAAATATTTCGTTTTGCCCTGTCCCAGTAAGTGTATTTCACGTGTTTTTTGCAAATGTAAGTAATGTACTTTGTAACCATGTAAATAGTTTTGGCGACGGCGACCGAAAACAAAAGCATTGCCGCCACGTGTGCGAAGTCACCGTCGCGAAAACTGGTAGCCGGCAAAATTAGATTTTTCAAGGGCGGTCGTGTCACGTGACGCCCCTTGAATCAATCAAATTGCCGGAATTATGCGCCTGCGCCGCCGGGCGAAATTTAACTTTCGCCGGTAGCAACGGGTGACGTCACCCGTCGTGTCGCATTCGACGGCACTATAGGCATGGCCTTAGGCTGCGTCCATAGTTTTGCAGTCAACGGTCCTCCGCGCTCACGCTGAGGCTCGTCTGCGCAATCAGGAGCGATTGCATGAACTAGCAGATGAGCCAGTGTGCGCGATCGGGAGGCGGGCCACCGACGTCACTGGGCCAATAGCCAGCGAAGCGCCAACGTCACGGCGCCATGACGTTAACGCTGCTTCGCTCTGATTGGAGGTTTTCAGCAGGCAGCGCGCTCAGAAACAAGTTCTGCTGTTGGTTGAAAATCCCTGCGCCTCAGCACACCTGCGGACGCTCGCGGGAGCCCCCTCTCAAGACATCCTCATTGAGGATGGCTGGGCTCATCGCAGAACGTCCGCACGGCTCAGCGCTGACTGTCCTTCTATGGACGCAGCCTTAGATAATGCTGACACTATATGCAGTACTGCATGTACTGTATACTCTTTCAGACACAATGAATCCCCATCCACAATCTAATTTTGTTTAGACAAGCAGATTAAAGCTGCAGTTCAGTCAATATCCTGCATGTGTGTTTTTTTTAATAAATCAGTTCTGTAGTAAGAAAAAATACTTTTAGCATTTTCTGTTTTAAAAAACAACAACTTTGAAAGACCAATTTTCTTGTATTCTATTCTAACAGCCATTTGCTAAGGCACTGCCGCTTCATGTCCTGTCACAAGCTCTGGCACACCCCTTTGTCAGCCCTGCCCTCCCTCTAGCACATGTGAGTGCAGGAGTGCTCATGAATATTCATGAGCTTCCACTGACAGACAAGCAGAATATAAACAGATCCCTTCACTAATTATGTCACCAAATTTCGACCTATCAATACATGGAGAACGAATTGACCTGCAGCTATACAGTTCTTTAGGTAATTGAGATTGCACACATGAAACTATTGAAGTAAAAAAATAAATTAAAAAAAAAAAAAAAAAGACTGAACTGCAGCTTTAAGTCACTTGTACAAGATCATATGTATTTGGCACTGAATTAGATTCTCCCATGTCATTTATACATCTAGACCAGTGGTTACCAACATTTTGTACATTGTGCACCCCCTACTAGAAGATATATTTTCCCTGCGAAGAATAAATCTTCTTGCCTACTCAGACTAGCACTTTCACGAGCAGGGTTTCTCCTAAGAAGCCGCACGAAGGCAATACCGACCCGCCAGCGCCTCCCTGCTGTAAAAAAAAAAAAGAATCGGCACTATAGACTCCAGGCAAGCCGAGCATAAGGGGTGTGTTGCAGAGCATATGCAACCACACGCGGGGTTTCTTGATAAGGCTTTTTTATTGAGCCTTATAGCAGTAATCTACTTCAGCGTTTCAGTCCTATCTCTTGACCAGCCAGCCCCCCATGTGTGTGCAGCCTGGGGGTTTTAAAACACCTTGATTATGCAGCTGGGATCACACTAATTGTCAGGAGCTTCCCAGCTGAAAGTTAACCCCGTCACTGCTGCACTGCATACCTACACATACGTCTGCCAGGCATAGAGCTGGTGACGTTCATTCACCCTGTCACATTCCTCCCCTGTTAGTGTGTGGCTGGGGCAACGCACGGCTGAAGCCCGACCATCCACCCCTTCTCTAGAAAAGAAATCAGCATTGACATTTTCTTTTCCAGGCCTGTGCTGAATCTCAAACAAGAAGGGTTGGAGGGCCATATACCACCTGGTCAACCTAGCATTGGAGTCTTTCATAGTATTTAACCATTTTAATGGAGCATGGTCTGTTACCAATGTAAAATGGACTCCTGCCAGGTACTGCCTCAAGGCCTCGATTGCCCACTTTACTGCGAGACACTCCTTCTCAATTACTGAGTTGTTTTTTTCCCTTGGGAACAATTTCCTACTCAGAAAAAGGATCGGATGTTCCACTCCCTCAAACTGTTGCAAGAGCACTGCCCCTAGCCCTATCTCAGAGGCATCAGTTTGTACAATAAAAGGCTTATCGAAGTCTGGGCTTTTAAGGACGGGACCCTCTGATAGATACCTTTTTACCTCCTCAAAGGCTCTCTGGCAATCCCTTGACCATACCACTTGTGTAGGGGCACACTTTTTTTGTGAGGTCTGTTAGTGGGGCTGCAACTTCCGAGTAGTTGGGGATGAACCTCCGATAGTACTCTGCTAAACGCAAGAGGGAGCGTACCTGCGTTTTTGATCGGGGAGTCAGAACTTCTTTCAGGGCAGCTACCTCATCGGCTAGTGGCCTTACTTTTCCACCACCGACTGCATACCCCAGGTACTTGGTTTCCGCCTTACCTAATGCACATTTTTTGGGGTTGGCTGTGAGTCCTGCCTCTCTTAGCGACTTGAGGACCACTTTCAGCTTATTTAGATGGGCCCGCCAATATTTACTATAAATGACGATGTCATCTAGGTAGGCCACGGCATAAGCCCTATGAGGTCTAAGTACTGTATCCATGAGCCTCTGAAATGTGGCTGGGGCTCCATGCAGTCCAAATGGCATTGTCACAAACTGGTATAAAGCCATTGGAGTGGCAAAGGCTGTTTTGCACTTGGACTTTTCCTCTAAAGGTATTTGCCAGTATCCTTTTGTTAAGTTCAGCGTGGATATATATTCCGTGTTACCAAGGGCGTCAATTAACTTGTCCACCCTTGGCATCGGATATGTGTCAAACTTGGATACCGCGTTGACCTTTCGGAGGTCCACACAAAATCTTACCTTCCCATCGGGTTTAGGGACCATAATTAGTGGACTACACCACTCACTGCATGATTCCTCAATCACGCCTAAATGTAACATTTATTGTACCTCCTTCTCTACCAGGGCCTTACGGCTTTCAGGCAACCTGTAAGGACGAGAACGTACTTTTACCCCAGGTGCTGTCTCTATCACATGGGAAACTAAATTAGTTTGCCCTGGTAAATCAGAAAAAACATCATTGAATTGTGTAATTATTTCTAACAAGTCCCCTTTTTGTTCAGAGGACAACTGTCTACCCATTGGAATTTTATCGTCACCCAAGATGTTCTCCCGTGGGGGCTGAGGACCCAGGTCCGTTTCCTCCTCCACCGGGTGGATGAATTGAGACCGCTGCACCTTCCAGGTTTTTAGCAAGTTCACATGGTAAATTTGTTTACCCTTCCTGGACCCTGGTTGAGCGATTTCGTAATCCACATCACCTGTGCGGCGGAGTACTTCAAATGGGCCCTGCCATTTGGCTAGGAATTTACTCTCACAACTGGGTAATAATAACATCACCTGGTCTCCCAGGTGAAACACTCTCATGCGAGCATTCTGATTGTAATGTCTCTCTTGACTGTCCTGGGCTGATCTAAGATTCTCCCTAGCAAAATGAACGACCACATCTAGGCGGGGATATTGCAGGGTATTCTTAGAAGGGGACCGCTGTTCCTCCCAGGACTCCTTTAGGAGGTCTAGGATTCCCCGGGGTTGGCGGCCATAGAATAATAAAAAGGGAGAGAACCCCGTGGAGGCCTGGGGAACTTCACGCACTGCGAACAGCAGAAAAGGGAGAAGTTCATCCCAGGCTCTTTTCTCTGAATCTACAAATTTTCTCAGCATCCCTTTTAGAGTTCGGTTAAATCTTTCCACCAATCCGTCAGTCTGTGGATGGTAGACCGATGTCCGAACAGACTTGACCTCTAGTAATTTTAAGACATCCTGCATCAGTTTAGCCATAAAATTTGTACCTTGGTCTGTCAACATAACCTGGGGAAGTCCAACCCGTGAGAACAGCTCCAACAATTTGTTGGCTACTTGCTTTGCCGTTGCTGTCCTCAGGGGGAACACCTCAGGATATCTTGTTGCATAGTCGACTATTACGAGAATAAACCTGTGTCCTTTCGCAGAAGGCTCCAGAGGTCCTACTAAGTCTACACCAAACCTCTCAAAGGGAACGGACACCAGGGGTACAGGAACCAAGGGGGATGGTTTTTGTCCCTTCGGACTACTTAGCTGGCACTCAGGGCATGCCGCACATAACTTAGCAATGTCACTATGCATCCCTGGCCAATAGAAGCAGAACAAAATACGGTCCAAGGTTTTATCTCTACCCAGGTGACCACCCCAAGGGACAGTATGGGCTAAGGTGAAGACAGTTTTAACAAACGCCTTGGGAATCAATATTTGTCTGGTGACCTCCCCTGTTTGTGTCTGCTTGTTCACCCTATACAGGATATCATTCGACAATTCAAAATGAGGGAACACCATTACCCCTTGTGCATTCAATATCTGGTCATCAATCTTTACAACTTTATCATATTGTTTGGCCAGGAATGGGTCTTCCCTCTGCCTCTGGCGAAAATCAGGGAGACATAGCTCTGGTAAATCCCCAGGGCCTATCTCTCCCTATTTCTGGCCATCCCCAGTCATGACTTGTGACATGCCTATTAGTACGGCCACCTTGAGTCCCAGATTTCTGCAACCAGTCCTGTTTGTCACAGCGTCTTTGCCTCTGAGTCTTTGGAACCCGGTGTCTACTGGGGAACAGGTCTGCCGAAAAGGGGAACAGTTTACCAGGTTTCTCCTGAGTCAGAGAATGAGGCTCCTCCTGAAAGACTGGA
The DNA here is from genome assembly GCF_040206685.1 of Ascaphus truei. NCBI lineage: Eukaryota > Metazoa > Chordata > Amphibia > Anura > Ascaphidae > Ascaphus > Ascaphus truei. Next base: position 221,635,215 of record NC_134485.1, read on the forward strand.
GCCATTAGTTTTGAAAAGAAAGGCCAGCCACGGCCGAGCAAAACGGGGGCAGGGAGCTAAGGAGCGACTCCTACTTCGATCCTGGCCTCCTGACCTTTCACCTGTAGCAGGATTTTGGCCGTCAGATACCATTTTACATCGCAGTGTATACACTCTATACTCCAGGGGGAGTCAAAGGAAAGCACGTCAGGCAGTAACAGTTCCCGGAAGACCAGCGTTTTTCCAGAGCCTGACAGTTTTACCACCAATCTGGACTGGAAGTAGCCAGGGCTTGCCACTTTCTCTGGGGAAGGCCGAGGCGACTGTCCTGCTGAAGGAGCAATCCATCTGTGCACAGTACACATGACGGTGGCCTTGTTCTCTGCAGGCCGAACATGGGCAGGGTTGCCTTGCCGGAGGGTGACGTGGATAACGCTCAGCGGGACTGGATACTGGAGACCAGGCCTCCGATGGGTCCTGTGTGCGACGTCCTCTGAAGTTCCTCTCATTTGGCGACGAGCCGACATCAGGAAGTAGATGAGGGTCTCGGCGGGGACCAGCATTTGAACCCCTCCCTTGCTGGAACGACTGCTCCTTCCGTGGGACTTGGCGGTTGCGTATGGATGGACCGTATGGTCCTCTTTGGTCTGACCTCCCTCTTTGGTCGTCCGCAAGTGCCGGTGGAGTCGGGTCCGTCGGGTCCAGGACACTCGTCTGCTCCTCGGCCCCAAGGAAGTTCTCAACGAGTCGGACCGCCAAAGCTAGGGTTTCAGCAGCATGGCGTTTTACCCAAGAGCGTGCGGAAGGGGGTATGACCTGTAGGAATTGTTCCAAAACAACTTACTCAAGAATCGCCTCCTTAGTGCGCTCCTCTGGTTGTATCCAGCGAGTACACAAGTCCAATAACCACTGAGCTAGGACCCAGGGTCTCATCTTAGCGGTGTACTTCAGGCTCCGGAACTGCTGCCGGTAGGTCTCTGGGGTCAGACCTAAGCGATCCAGTATGGCGGATTTTATTTGTTTGTAATCCATTGCCTGGTCCGCTGGGAGGCCCTGATATAAGGCCTGGGCTTCTCCTATGAGGAGCGGGGCCAAAGCGGTTGCCCAGCAATCTGCAGACCAGCCCTTGGCTTCGGCAACTCTTTCAAACGTCAGTAGAAAAGCCCCTGGATCCTCGTTCAGAGCCATTTTCCTCAGGAGGACCGGGGGGTTTGTTCGCAAGTTCTGGACTGGCAGACCCCTGGGATTGAGTCAGCAACCTGGCCATACGCACATCCTGTGCTTCCTGCTGCTGGATTAGGAGCTGGGTTTGCTGCTGCAATAGTCTTTCATCTCTCTCTGCCTGTAGTCGGGCCTGCTCGCACAGAAACGCTTTTAAAAGTTCTTCCATTTTTAATTTTTTATTTTTTTTGTGTGTGTGGCCCTTCAACTGCAGGGGCCTCTCAAAATCCCGGCACTTCTGACACCATATGTTGCAGGGTACATGCAACCACACGCGGGGTTTCTTGATAAGGCTTTTTTATTGAGCCTTATAGCAGTAATCTACTTCAGCGTTTCAGTCCTATCTCTTGACAAAACCAGCCCCCATGTGTGTGCAGCCTGGGGGTTTTAAAACACCTTGATTATGCAGCTGGGATCAGACTAATTGTCATGAGCTTCCCAGTTGAAAGTTAACCTCGTCACTGCTGCACTGCAGACCTACACATGCGTCTGCCCGGCATAGAGCTGGTGACGTTCATTCACCCTGTCACAGGGTGTTTTTTAAAACACCTGCATTACTGAGTAACTCTTGCTGTATACTTGCAATATCATTAATACATGACTACAATGTTGCAAATATCTGTATACTTATATCTATGGATACTTTGAAGAGGCTCTCAATAATGTTACTAACTATGATAGAATCATTACCACATGCAGCGATCTACCTACACTAAAGTGACATGTATAGTGTAGTAACTTGGCGCGGAGGGAAAATTTGCTTAATAAGGCCCCAAAATGCACCTCGGTGTGTACAGACAGCATGGGTGGTATAGCTCAGTTACTGCGAGAGCTTCCACAATGCCTTTCCGCTGTGGATTTCCGCTGTGGATTGAAAGCATTGTGGGGAACTTTGGAAGCTGCTGTTGTAATTAACAGCCATGATAAGGTGCAGTTTGAGGCCTTACAAAGTGTGTAATCTACACACAGGCTCAGGAACCCACTAAACTGCCTGGGAACCGCCAGTATATATTTTTTGGGGAGAACCCCATGGAGACAACTCACGAAGGGTACCTGAACCCCCTGTTGGGAATCACTGACCTGGACAACTAGGATTAGTTTAAAAAAACATAATCAGTGCATTCATTGTACACACAACACATCGAGGTTTGAATAATGTGTTTGAATGTCCATCAAGTTCAACCTATGCTAAATTTAGACGACAGATACTTATCCTATATTTGTACTTACAATATTTTGATCCAGGTGAAGGCAAACAAAAACCCCACTAAAATATCATCTAATGATATCTCATAAGGGAAAATGTAATTCCTTCCAGGCTCCAAATATTAGCATTTTGATTACTCATTGGATCATCTCTGTGTGCTTGAAAAAACTGGAGTGTAGAAAAGCCAAGAAGTTTATTATTTTTAGGAGTTAATAATTAAGACTCTGTAAAAAGATGATGAAATTACACGTAATTAGAGGTACAAACTACTTCTCCTTATTGTAGAAGGACTTAAATGTCTAAGTAATATTGATGTCGAGAAAAAAAGTCTACATAAAATCTTCCACATGCCACTAACCTGCTGCTCCGTTTTATCAAAACCCCAATTTCCTTTGATTTTGTTCAGAGTGGTCTTTCCAGCATTTCAGATATTTATATATGTATAGTTGTAGTTGCTCATTATGAAGCAGTCTCATAAATCATGCACTCATTTTTAAACTGCAGCTAATACAAAAACAACTATGTGATTCTCTTTGCTAAAATATATCTATGTTGTGTTGTAACCACTGCTTGGGCAAGTCATTTATCTCACAGACCATTAGGGGCTAATTCAATAAAGACCAAAGCAGCCATTTGGACCATTTTTGGACACTTTGGTCTTTATTGAATTGGCCCCCTAGTTTGTAGCTTGTACATTCAGTTATTAGATAAACAAGCAAGGTTGTATGGTGCTCTGGAACAAAAAAACAGCTTGAGAAAATAGCCAAAGTCTTAGGTGGAGTACCCCTCCAAACTGAACCATGAATAAGGCTAGGATATAACACTCCCACAAGCACTGATAGATGTGTAGCTAGAAGTAGAGTCCCACAAGCACCGAAGGACAATACACACCTGCCGGTGTCCAGCATCAAAACAGCATCATGGCAATAAAATGGGGTATATAAACAGTGATCCTTGTAGCCTTTTGGGGAAAAGGACAGTGGAGTGAACTAACATTGAATATAAAAACTCACATGGTTAAGGAGCCTCAGTATCCACTTGTCCAGGGGTATATCATGCCTCCGTTGATGTAGATTAACAAGGAGAAGGAGAGAAAAAACGAAGCACTGATTCCACTGCTAGCTTGAAAAAACAGAGGTGCGTTCCCATAATGAACACGTTTATTGGATCAAAATAAAACAAACAGAACACCTACGCGTTTCGGGCTTGTGGCCCTTTATCAAGGTGAATATATCAATATCAATATTCACCTTGATAAAGGGCCACAAGCCCGAAACGCGTAGGTATTCTGTTTGTTTTATTTTGATCCAATAAACTTGTTCATTATGGGAACGCACCTCTGTGTTTTTTCAAGCTAGCAGTGGAATCGGTGCTTCGTTTTTTCTCTCCTTCTCCTTGTACATTCAGTTAGGCTGGGGCCATGGTACAGCAGACTGCGCGGACGCGTCCACACGCTGAGCGAACAGACTGCCTTAAGGCACTGTTCGTGTCCATGCGGCGTGCGGGCACGTGCGGAAGCGGAAGGGGGCGCGCGTTGGGCAATAATTCAGTTCAAACTGATTTCTTGGCATGACAGGCCGGTCACGTGAGCGGTTCGCCCAATGAGGATGAACCAGCTCTGTGACGCCCCAGGCACGCCCCCCATGGCCCGTCCACCGTGGCCAGGTAAGCGTCCGCTCACTGACCAGCCTCCGCACGAGCAAAGGCACCATGGCCCCAGCCTAAGGTATTACTGAAAAGGAAACATTATCAGATAACATTACTTCGGCTTACTTTTTTGTCGTACAGTGGACGTGATTCCAGGAACAAGAAGGGAGCTGCATCTTTTACAAATGGTTCTTTTCACTGAAGGGTCCCTTGAGAAACAAAGAAAATGTAAACGCATTACACACATTTTATGTTTGTTAAGTACTTTCTGTCTAGGTTTTGTACAATTCTGTAAACATTGATGAATTTACTATGCAGCGTCGTACAATGTTTTTGTATTGTTCAGCACCATTCGTCATGTCACTCACCCTATGAAGGGTCCTGCGTTACCAGAAACTATACTATACTGCACCGTTCTCCTAAAAAATTACACAAATTGGTATACAGCCTGATACGTCTTGAAACGTAATGGGCAGTGGTTGACAAATCACCAAAAAATCTACTCGCCACCTAGTACCAAACGTGTGCTGCTTGGGCCAATATTTACTCGCCCGGGGGTTAAATCCACTCGCCCGGGGCGAGCAAATGTATAGGTTTGTCGAACACTGGTACTAATGGGAGTTAATGTTATTAACCCATGCACATCAGGGACGATCTGAACATGAATAATACATGTATCTGAATAACCACTGTAGTAGTTGATTATTGCTCACTGAGATTCAAAGTAGAAAAAAAAAAACACCTCTATAGTGCTATATTGACAGCCATTGTTTGAACTACATTAACCCTATAGATCAGTGAATTGTTACTTTCAGATAAATTCCGTGTAAATGTGCAATGCTCAGCTAAGCCAAACCATTGGATTTAGCTGTTGGCTTCCCCCCCATTTTTATCTTACATATAGTTATTGTGCTTATCTTACTATAAAACGGATTAAAAGTTATATTTTAAAGTCATAACTACTACGTTACATTAAGCCACTTTTATACCCTTAGGCCATGTCCATACTCCCTGCGACGGTGCGTGCAGTGTGAACAAAAACCATGTACTATTTGTCATTTTAACACTATGCCCAGGACATACCTGAAAACGAGAGGTAACTCAATGTATTACAGCAGGGGCCCCGGGTATACGGCGGTTTCCGTTCCAGAGGCCCGCCGTATAGTGAAAATCGCCGGAAAACGAATCCAGCGATTTTCAGTTCTGACGGAGAAACTTCTTTCATATTGCGTCTAATTAGCAGGGTTCCAAAGTTACTGGAGACCCCAAAAATGTACCCAGGATTCAGGTTAGATTCCCGGCTACATTGAAGCGCAGTGCTCCGGTCAAAACCCTACCATGAAAAGCGTTCTTTCGACTCACCAGTAGGCGGTCCTGCTTCAGCACCAACCAGAAAAGGTAAAAGGAGGACAGGGGGAAAAAGGGTAACTGAAACAGTCAAGGGGTCCCCCAGTTCCTACCCAGGTCACCCTAACTCAGATATAAGGAGTTAAGGGTTTACTCAAGCCCAAAAATAAAAAACCGAGAAGGTTTTGTTAAGATGAGGCTGAGCAGGTTTTTATTAAAATAAGATGTTTATTTATTGAATGTCGGAGATATGGCTAGTGGGAAAAAAAACACAGTTAGAGTGAAAACTGTATCTCCCACACCAAATAGACTTAGCACATTTTAATAAAGAAGAGTATAAAAGTATATTTTATTAAGCAGCAGCGTTTTAAAATATGTTTAAACTTGATACATTAAATCAGACAGGGCTTTTGTCCTGCAAGACTCAGAGGGGGGCTTATGGCTAATAAAGTGTGGAACCATCCAGTCTACACCTAGGTCCCTAGATCAAAAGGATACCAGATGCTAGGGGTGTGAAAGCCGTTTAAATAAGATGGGTGTTAAGTGCCATTGGCCTGATGAACTACAGGCCATCCTGGCCAGTTGTCACTTTTCCCCAGACTTAGGCTGCGGTCCCAGTAATGACTGTGACACGCGCCCCCGGCAGGGGGGGGGGGGACCCGTGCACAGCGCTAACCCCGATCTGCGGTCTGAGGGGAGACAGGGAGCTTGCGACGGGAGGGGACGTGGTCGGGGATTTGCGGGGGCGTGGCCATCACGTCACGCGACTGATTCGCCCTCATTGGGTGAACCGCCGGTGGGGGCGTGGCCACGCCTTTCTCGCTAGGAGTAAACTCAATTACCCCTGCCTCCCTGAAAAGCTGTCGTGCAGAGCAGGAGGAAATTGCGTGTCAGGGTAGCAACTGGGACCGGAGGTACTGGGGGGCGGAGTTTAATCGCACAGCGCACGCCGAGACGTGCGCTGTAGTAATTACTGGGACCGCAGCCTTAGGCTTTGCCTATAGTGCCGCCAACGGCGACACGATGGGTGACGTCACCCGTCCCATCGCCACCGGCGAAAGTTATGTTTCGCCGGTCGGCGGCATCACGGGATTCCTGCAATTTGATTTGTTAAAGGGCCGTCACCTTGAAAAATCAAAATTTTGCCGGCGGTGGGTTTTCGCTTGTCGCCGTCGCGTGCACTATAAGCGCACGCGGCGGCGGCAGCGGCAATGTTTTTGTGCGAATTTGCGTTGCCGTCACTATAAGCACGGCCTTAGAGGCACTGAGCCTGCAGGGGGCTTTGAATAGTAAATGAGCAAGATGGCGTTTTGTGCACCTTCTCTCACTGTTCTGAAGCCATAGGTGCCAGCTTTCACAAACCTGGCAAAGTGTGTGAGTGGTTAGAGATGAAATTCCCACGCCATGGGTTGGAGGACAAGCTGTGGGACTGCCTGTGCCAAAGTGTATAATAAGACAGCTAGTCGCCATCCCAAAACTCTCTCTGCTGCTGTTCTCTCTTTTGTGTTCTATGTGGTTCTGTGTGTTCCCAAGTGATTCCAGAAGTACAATTTGCCATAAGGGCAAGAACGGGTCGGAACGGGTCGGACCGGGCCCAGAGACGCCTTGCGGAGATTGCAAGGAAAAAAGTCCGCAGGAATTTTTAAACTGGAATATTTTCTAAGTCCCCATTTCAGCACTGGACTGTTTGAAAGACTTTATTTCAACTAGGAAAGTCAGTAAGTGTACCTTCTTCTGCGTATTGTAATTCAATGTATGTTTGCCTTTCTTTGGAATAAATTACAATTTATTTTACTTATTGGCTTTGCTCAGTGATATGATCCCGGTTTTAAATGTGTAAGTACCTGGTCTCCCGTGACATTATGTATCAAAGCCTTCGGGCTGCATTACTGGAGAAAAGTGCTCAATATTTATCAATGTAAACAACCCAAACACTTTGCATTCAATGGGACCTTATTCTTAGATTATTCTAGTACAATTTCCTTGCTCCAATTTTGCAGTTGGACGACTGACACATACCTTCCTTATGTGTGTTATATATTGGGAGTTCATTGGCCTTTTCTTTACAGCTTAGGGTGCACGGGGCCAACTTACTTTTAGGACAGACATATTTTGACCCATCACAAGTTTGTTTTTGTATTTATTAAGTCCAATGCCGCTCATGTAAAATGCAGTTTGTATAATGATTGTAACTTCACACCATAACCCATCTTAGAGAACAGTCTAATTTTCATCAACACAAATCTTAAATTCATCTGTTAAGTTCTTTACATGTGAATATAATGCAGTCACTAAAATAAAAAAAATAAGATACGTTTGTGAAATGTTGGAAGCGTATTGACAGTTTATGGTATGCAGATATTGTGTGTGGATATTCCAGTCAATACAGTTTTAATTGGCAACCAAAGTATATTTTGTATACTTCAATTGATCAAGAGGATTTGTTTTTTTGTGTGAAGCTCATGTGCACCATATACGGCTAATTTTATTTTGGTTGAGGAAAAGATATTATGGTGTCAATGAGTCATCCTAGAGCCAAATAATTCAATATGGTGATAAGCAGAGTAATGCATAGTTAATAATGAGGTCAATTGCTGCATTGTTAACTGTATGCTACTACGCTTCTTACCATACAAAATGGGGAAAGGATTATTCCTACAACAAGTGAGTCTTTAGCAAGATTTTCAGACTGGACACGAGCAGCTTGAATGTTGGAAAGGAAATTTTTATAGTGCTTAAAGATGTGTGGGTAAATGTGGGTGTGGCAGTGATGTCTTAACACAGGCATATAGGAGGAAGTGTAAATATTGGGATTGAAGCCGACATGAAAGGTAAATATGTAGCCAAGTACCAACATAATTATTAAGAGAGGGAAAACCAAACTCACTGTCTCAGCACCAATCGCTTGCCAATCATTCTTTGTGTGTGACAATAAAATCGAGACAGGGCCACGTTCTCAGGATTTTGAGCCAGAACACAATGTGCAGCCTTGGGAGGGAAAAAAGAGAAACCAGAAATACATTTTTTTCAAATAACACTTAGGACTATATCCACAAAGGGGTGCTACACTTTAGAACGTCTTTATCCCCATCCATACGAATGAGAGTAAAGGTGCGCTAACGCTTGGCACCCTTTTGTGGATGTGGCCCTTAGTTTTGTTTGCACAAAATACAAAAGAAACATTTTTAAGTGTGTGAAAGTTTGAAAATGAGGACCCATATCTACTAAGCAGTGCTCTACCATAAGACACCATCCATCTTATTGGCTTTGAGGTGTCTTCCAGCGCCGGATGGTGTCTTGTGGCAAAAGACAGCTTTTAGAAAGGAAATGTATACTGGGATATACCAAACAAGTAACATTGGAAGGATGTTGATACAGGGAGAAATCTGATTGCCATTATTTGGAGTCAGGAAGGAAATTATATTTTCCCTTATGAGACATTGAATAATGTTTCACTGTTTTTTTTTATTTGCCTTCCACTAGATCAAAATACAGTAAATACAAATATAGGATAAATTTATGTCATCTAAATTTAACATAGGTTGAACTTGATGGACATATGTCTTTTACAACCTCATCTACTATGTACCTACTGTATGTAAATACAGATCTTTATTATTGGAGAATAATTTTGTATCATGCCAACCAAAAGAAATACAATTTACAAAGAAAAAAAAAAAAGAAGCGCCCATGAAATTATATGTATTTGTATGAAGAAGTGATCTTGGTGTTCATGAGAACCTTTCCTCTTTAGGTGCACTCACCTATTCAGGTAACTATATTCATTATTCTGACACACTTGTCAGTCAGCAAAGAAGAACGCTGATAGCATGACACAGAGATAAGTGCAGGAAACTAAGGCTTGTCCTATAGTAGGTGCGGGCGCGCGCCCTGTGCAAACGAGCGTGCACGTGACGCACGCTTTTTGTGTGTATGCTGTGAGCGAAGGTACTGTGTGTGTATTGATTGTGAGTTAATGTATTAAATAATATTTTTAAAATAAAAAAAAACATGTTGCACAATAAAAATAATTTTTATTTATTCAACTTTGACACATACACACATTCATTTCAGAGGCGCAAAATCTTTCTTTTCCCCGTCTTCCCCCCTGTCGGCGGGCTCCACGCCGGAGCGCGCGCGCCCACTATATAACAGCCCTAAGAGATTGTGCAGATTGATTTCATAACAAAAGCTGCAGCCAACAACAGAGCTTACATTTTAAGATAAAATTATACATAATTATGTCACAATGCAAAAAATATTTGGACATTACTAACAATAGCAATTTTTCTCAGATGTGTCTTAAGGGTGAATTTCCCAAACATTTAGAAACATACAGGATTACAAATGTGTTAAGAAAGGATGCACTATCTTGACCTCTCCGTTTTCGGTAGGTCATCTGCCTCTGGCAACAGGTTTTGCCATCTTTCCCCTCCAAAAAATACAAAAATGTTTCTGTATTAGGCTATGTATATTGTCCCCTGTATGTACATTTTATATCTGCCTAATAAAAAAAGATTGAAAAAAAAAAAAAAAAAAAAAAAAAAAAAAGAAAGGATGCACTATTCAAAGATTAGACAATTAAAGTACTTTCTTTACCCAAACATATGTTTTTGCCTCTTGGCCATGTACTGTATGTGTTAAAGCAGCAGTTCAAGCTGCCATTTTTTTATTTTTTGTTTCTCTTTAATATGTACATCAAGACAATCCACACAATAAGTAATTAGCTAAGTTGCCGACCGATCCGTTCTCCTGTGATCGACTGGCAAAGATTTGGCTTGGGGGGGTCACTAAATGGCGGTCAGTGAAGCAGAAGAGGACCAAAGATGCAAAGTTATGTGTGGAAGATCATGTGACCAGACAGTCACCAGATAAAATTGGTGCACTGCTTGAGAGAGGGCAGGGCTCAAAAAGGGGTGTGCCAGAGCCTGTTTTAGAAGAGGAAGGGGATGTGACTTTGCAAATGGTTGCTATAGAAACAAAAAATGCTTGTTACATTATAATACATTAAAAATGTCTTTCAGAGTGTTTAAAAAAATGCTACAAGTGTTTTCTCATAATTCAGAACTGAGATATATATATATATATATATATATATATAGTACATACATACACACACACAAAACACGTACGATATTACTTGGTCTGCAGCTTTAAACCCTATCAAACGTTATCTTATCAACACATGCAACCCATGTATGGCGGGCCTTGCTGGGAGCCAAACCTCAGAATTCTGTTAGACATGCAGATGTAAAAGGCAGGAGGCTCGGAGGACGGAAAAAAAATCTTTAGGTTTTCAGAGTTCATTGAAAACTATATAAAAACTAAACATGAATAAATGTGTCTTCTGAGGGGGAAGTGTAGATATAAGTTACAATAAAACCCACATTCATAAGCAATTACCATTACCTGGTACAAAAAGTTGAGTCTCTGAAAAGCTTCTTTATCCTTAATTTGAGCAGACATCTTTTTGCAGCGGTATCAAACTACAAAAAAATAAAAATATTGGTTAATTTTGCAGAAACGTTTCCTATTCTGTAATTGAATGGTGTGGATTTAACAAAGTAGTGTAGAGGCATTGTGTCTCGTATACAGTGGAAATATTTGAGCTTCAAGTGGCATTACCTCATTTTAAATAGGTGTGAAGCCCGAGGTCTCCGGAGCTGTACCACATTAATGTCGCCCCTGTTTGCCAAGATACTTGCCTATTAAGGGGCTGCCGGCAGCAGCCCCGACTGCGCATGGAAAATGTTTGTCTAAAAAGGTCCAAGATATAGGGTGAAAAAACTGAGCGCTATCCAATGCATGACATCACAAGGTGACCCCAGCATAAAAAGATTTATTAGAGTCTAATGGACATGAACAAAAAAAAATGCGCATCTATACTAATCTGGATGTTTGTTGCATAACCTAGAGCATTGGTGTAGGAGATGGTCCTCCGTTTTTGTTCATATTAAGTGTAAAGATCCAGAACACCTCTCTTTGGTTGAGGATGCCCTGTCTATTACCTTTCCTAATCTTTATGATGTTGAATTGTGAAATCTATATCTGAAAAACAGGTGTTTATATTACCGTATGTGATCAATATATTGTTTGAGGCACCACTTAAGACGTGCTCTTTTGTATATCTTTATACTCGTATATATTTCACTCTTTTAGTTTGAAAATATATACTGTTTTCTGATGGTGTAGGGATACAATTCCTCTCTATTCATCAAACCACCATGTTCAGATGATCAAAAAAAATCAATTTTCATTTAGGTAATATACATATAATATACTTGGGTTTTAATCAATGTTGAACCCATAAATTACCTAAATGATTAATATTTATAATATATTACCTATTGTCAAGTTTTGTTTGAATAACAAAGTACTTATCTAACAGGAATATGTATTTATTTTTAATATGTCTTTTGATTAAATTGTTTTTAATAAATACATATTTTCTTTAGACATCAGGTAATCTAGTAGATTAAATTTTTAAAACACTTGTTGTTTCATATAAATAACTTTTGGCTTTACCCGATAGCCTATAGGAAATGTTTATGTTTTTGTTATTCTTTTGTTATGGGAGAATTCTCATCTCTATATTGATTGCATTCATGTGTATTTTAGTGGTGCCTAGACATCATTGGCTGACCACCACCGGGGAAGCTGCCACTCAAATCACCATGCCTCACCATTGGTATTTATACTACGGGGGAGGAATTTTGGGGTGTACGGGGGGCGGGCCTTCCGATTGACGGCTCCTACAAATGTCAGCATTTTGAGGAGAACATTACTCTTTGACAAAGTGCACGGATTGCACGAAACGCGTCAGAGGTTCTTCTCATGACTCGCCAATATGTTGCTATTTATTCATTACATAGCTATTAAACAGCCATCCAGCATCCATCTTCATTTCCTCCACTTGGTTTTTGTTCACAATCCAGCCATGTTGTAGAAAGGAAAGTATTACCTCTCTGTCTTCTAACAGTCGTTCTCTGTTCTGCCATTTCACCAGTAGATAGTATAGATAAGGGTAGATTTATATGCCCATCTTCCTTAATTCTGCCATTAGAGGTGCTAGCATCTTTGTTAATGTTCTTGGCGAAGATGCTAAACCAAAATAGAAGAAACGTGTACTGGTAATGCTTGTGATTTACTGAGAACCTGAAAAACTTCTGATGTTTTCTTGCTATTGAAATGTGCAAGTAGGCGTCCTTGAGGTCTGGTGATAACATCCAGTCGCAGGGTTTTACTTCTTGGATCATTGTGTGAGACCATTTTGAACTTTCTTGCTTGCAGGTAGGTATTTAGTTCCCTTAGGTCTAGAACTGCTCCGAGCACCTCTGATGCTTTTCTTATCAGAAATATCTCAGAATAAATTCCTGTTTTCATTTTTTCTTGAGGTACTCTTCTTATCACCTTTTCCAACAGTAGGTCTCTTAATATGATACTCATTTCCTTGGTTTCTTCTATTGTGAGGATGTGTTTATATTATACATATGTCCTTTCTTGGGAACCTTTTGAATTCCAGGCAAAATTATTTGAATGATGCACGTCTTCGATGGATTTAGTCCAAGCAGCCTTGAATTGTATTAATCTTCCTCCAACTGGAGACCACTGGACTCCTTGATCTTAATGCAAATTTCTCTCTGGCAAATGCAGCTGCCCTATACAAAAAAACACTAGATGGCGCTCATACACTCTAAAAAACACACAACTTAAACCATGCAGTGATATATAGTGACTAGTGATATCAAAAATAAATCAAAAATAAAGTGCATGAAGTGATAAATAGATACTCAAACCCTTAAGGACTGTTTCACGGTCCGCAAAGTAACAGGAAAAGGAATCAGGGGAGCGTCAGTGCCTAAGGAAAAAATGTGATACTCGCATAGTGCAATATGTTAACAATACACATACACAGGCAGAGCTCTCATAAGAGCACAGTGAGGCTAGATATTAATGATCACTAAGTATCAGAAATATTAGCTGTGTATGGGCATCTCTAATGACCCATACACACAGGAACATAAATAGGAGGTAGGAATCCAAAAGAGAGACACCAATCCAATACTTAAAAAATGTAGATATTTATCCAGCATTGATAAAAATTGGAGGCTTACAGGATTCCGGAAAGGTAACAGCAAGTTTGTACACATGAAGGTTCACTCGAGTCGCGTTCTCGGGATCTCTGCACGATGCTGCTTCCTCATCCGGTCTCCGACCTGCGCTGCTTCAGGGGGCCGATACGTCACTTCCGGGTTCTTCAACTCGTATTGCGGACGCCACCGGAACTCCACAGCAGGCTCTCTCCCTCTGGATCTCACACGAGGGGTTACGCTCTACTAGTTTCGCCGTACGTATTCATCAGGAGTGATGTTACCCCATAAAGAGATGCTATTTGTACCCTTTACTTAATGCTGACCTTTCCTCCTATTGGACAGCAAGTAAATTGGTGATTGACTACATATGTCCTCCCAATCTTCACAACACTGTTATACAATTAACCTTTAAAATACACAACAATGTTTATACACTTCAAAGTAAAATACATCTTTATTAATAAAAAACCCATTCTAAAAATTCACGAAGTGGCCTAATATACAACTGTGCTATTTTTGGAATTGTATATAAATATATAAAAGACATAAAATCTAAATTTATATACAATTCCAAAAATAGCACAGTTGTATATTAGGCCACTTCGTGAATTTTTAGAATGGGTTTTTACTTAATAAAGATGTATTTTACTTTGAAGTGTATAAACATTGTTGTGTATTTTAAAGGTTAATTGTATAACAGTGTTGTGAAGATTGGGAGGACATATGTAGTCAATCACCAATTTACTTGCTGTCCAATAGGAGGAAAGGTCAGCATTAAGTAAAGGGTACAAATAGCATCTCTTTATGGGGTAACATCACTCCTGATGAATACGTACGGCGAAACTAGTAGAGCGTAACCCCTCGTGTGAGATCCAGAGGGAGAGAGCCTGCTGTGGAGTTCCGGTGGCATCCGCAATACGAGTTGAAGAACCCGGAAGTGACGTATCGGCCCCCTGAAGCAGCGCAGGTCGGAGACCGGATGAGGAAGCAGCATCGTGCAGAGATCCCGAGAACGCGACTCGAGTGAACCTTCATGTGTACAAACTTGCTGTTACCTTTCCGGAATCCTGTAAGCCTCCAATTTTTATCAATGCTGGATAAATATCTACATTTTTTAAGTATTGGATTGGTGTCTCTCTTTTGGATTCCTACCTCCTATTTATGTTCCTGTGTGTATGGGTCATTAGAGATGCCCATACACAGCTAATATTTCTGATACTTAGTGATCATTAATATCTAGCCTCACTGTGCTCTTATGAGAGCTCTGCCTGTGTATGTGTATTGTTAACATATTGCACTATGCGAGTATCACATTTTTTCCTTAGGCACTGGCAAATGCAGCTGCCCTGCTAGGGCCGCAAAAGTGACTGCTTTGTCCGCCTCTCTGACCACGTGAGATACCAGTAGAGGCAATATCCATGTTTCAGCTCTGTTGCTGCTTGCTTCTGAGACGCATCTTCAGCCTGTCCGATTGTACAGGCCTGCGACAGCTGCCAGCCAGAGTTGAACGTTGGAGCTGCAGGCGAGAATTTGAGAACCCCCTGGATTAACTGCAATGGTTGCAGTCTGGCGAGTCCTCTAACAAAATAACAAACTCTACTTCTAGCTGTAGGACGGGAAAAAGACTACTTGCAGGTAGTAGAGGGGGCCTTTTATGGTACAACCTGCAGAATTAAATTTCCTGTCCTACTGAAGCCAAGGATAGATTTAACCCTACAGTGCCCACTGCCATGGGGAACAGGAAAATAGCTTTTGTAGCCTAGGAGAGAGTAGAGCGGAAACAAGATAGGAGGAATGTGTAATGGAGGAAGTCAGCACGAGTATGAGATTTCCAGAAACATTCCTAGAAACGAAAGCAGGGGCGGAGAAGGCGTTTTAGCAAAAGTCTGATGTTAGAGCACCGACTAGAAGAGGGGCATGTAGATCAAGAGAAGAGGCGAGGGCATCGTTGTTTTTTTACAAGGTTGTCTGGGTCAGTAGAGAAGAGAGAACACAAAGAGGAGTGCAAGGTGAAGTCTAGAGCCGGTGGGTTAATGGAACGCAGGTCTCTGCTGACGTGAGGGGTAGATGGACGCAAAGAAAGTGAGAGGTGAGAGAAAATGAGATGGGGCGATGGTCAGAGAGAAGAAAGGGGGACATACAGAAAATAAGTCAGAGAACAGTTTTTAGTGAAAACCAGGTCCAGATAATGGCCTATGTTGGAAGACCAAAGGAAGAGGTCAGGCAGGGAACGTGTTAGCATTCCAGTAAAGAGAGGGGTCATCAACACGGCCATCGAAGTCCCTGCGAAGGGGGGAGAAAGGAAATAAGCCAGGATTCAAAGTCAGTGAGAAAAGCAAAAGGGGGATAAGTAGAGGTAGGTGTCCAATAGAGGGCAGCCACCTGGAGCGAAACTAGATATGAGCGGGACAGTATGCGCCTCAGAAGGAAGGAGAGAGGGGCACAGGAAGAGGCCAGAAGTATTCTGAAATGTCCCAACAACTTTTATCAGCTCTTTGTGGTTCTTGCTGGGACGAGTATCTACGGCACAAGGAGATCCATTTTAAAGCGATGTACGGAGTGCTTATTAATTGGCATGTACCTGATGAGGAACCCACCAAGGTAATAAAAGTTTTAACAGATCAACTATTTGTTGGTCCAAAAAAGGTATCACACTACCTACTCCTTCTGCCTCCTTTGTTATTTTACCAGATGGAAGAAAGGAAAACACTGCTAGCCCATCTTTGACTGCAGTGGAAGCATGATATGCTGTATGATTACATGATATGCTGTATGATTACATGATATGCTGTATGATTACATGATATGCTGCATGATTACATGATATGCTGCATGATTACATGATATGTTGCATGATATGCTGCATGATTACATGATATGCTGCATGATTACATGATATGCAGCATGATATGCTGCATGATTACATGATATGCTGCATGATTACATGATATGCTGCATGATATGCTGCATGATTACATGATATGCTACATGATTACATGATATGCTGCATGATTACATGATATGCTGCATGATATGCTGCATGATTACATGATATGCTGCATGATATGCTGCATGATTACATGATATGCGGTACGATTACATGATATGCGGTATGATTACATTATATGCTGCATGATATGCTGCATGATTACATGATATGCTGCATGATTACATGATATGCTGCATGATTACATGATATGCTGCATGATTACATGATATGCTGCATGATTACATGATATGCTGCATGATTACATGATATGCTGCATGATTACATGATATGCTGCATGATTACATGATATGCTGCATGATTACATGATATGCTGCATGATTACATGATATGCGGTACGATTACATGATATGCGGTATGATTACATTATATGCTGTATGATTATATGATAATGCGGCATGATTACAGGGTCAGGCAGGTTTGGGGACTTGAGACGTGTGAATGTCAGAAGTGTTTATTATCGTTGTGCTTGTACCACATTACACGCCAATGCGGCAATATGTAACAAAATGCACGTTGTGTGCAGTGGGTTGCAAGTCTAAGAAGTACGTTTGGAGCTGGAATAACGTGGTGGCATTTAGTTTTGAAGAGTGTTGAACTTTAAACGGATACCTGAGACCGGATACTCTATTATAATAACCCACACGTGTATATACCAAGAGCCAAACTTATCCTTACCTGCTCCTACAACATCAACCGGCTCCTGTGCGCCCCCTGCACGTTGCAGCTCCGCTCACACTTCACACATCCCGCCCCGGCCACTTTCACTGACAGAAATCATTCAAACCCAGCTGCGCCATCACAAGCCCCCACCTCTGGCTATGCGCGTGGCGTCACTTCCGCTGGTGCAGCAGCCATTTTGTCTTTCCGTGAGGGACTTCGCCACCACCTCCCGTTCCGACACCTGCAGTTCCTCGCGCCGCTGTCACCCTCACACACGCGGACAGGGGACGTACACAAACAGACGGGGACTCGGGGCGGGTGTCCCCGCCGCGCG
Source organism: Ascaphus truei (assembly GCF_040206685.1). NCBI lineage: Eukaryota > Metazoa > Chordata > Amphibia > Anura > Ascaphidae > Ascaphus > Ascaphus truei. The sequence continues at coordinate 221,652,713 of NC_134485.1, forward strand.
GTAGCAGCGGGTGACGTCGGCAGGGCACGCGCGGCCGTTGGCGGGTGACCGTTACTCGCGGTCAGCCGGTGATGTCGAGCGAGGAGAGTTACGTGGCCATCCTGCGCTACCTGACCAACGAGCGCGAGCCGTACGCACCGGGCACCGAGGGTAACGCCAAGCGCAAGATCCGCAAGGCGGCCGCGTGCTACGTGGTGAGGGCGGGCACCCTGTATTACCAGCGGCGGCAGCGGGACAGGGAGCGCTTCTCCGAGCTGGAGGTGGTGCTGCAGCCCGAGCGCAGGAAGGGGCTGATACAGGCGGCGCACATCGCAGCGGGAGGGGAGCACCTGCCCCGGCAACAGACATGGCAGCTCCTGTCACACAGCTACTGGTGGAGAGGTGAGGCACCAGTGTCACGATATATACACACTGCTCGTGTCTCGATATATACACACTGCTCTGGGGGGACACTAGTGTCACGATATATACACTGCACACTGGGGGACACTAGTGTCACGATATATACACACTGCTCTGGGGGGACACCAGTGTCACGATATATACACACTGCTCGTGTCTCGATATATACACACTGCTTGTGTCTCGATATATACACACTGCTCTGGGGGGACACTAGTGTCACGATATATACACTGCACACTGGGGGACACTAGTGTCACGATATATACACACTGCTCTGGGGGGACACCAGTGTCACGATATATACACACTGCTCGTGTCTCGATATATACACACTGCTCGTGTCTCGATATATACACACTGCTCTGGGGGGACACCAGTGTCACGATATATACACTGCACACTGGGGGACACTAGTGTCACGATATATACACACTGCTCGTGTCTCGATATATACACACTGCTCTGGGGGGACACCAGTGTCACGATATATACACTGCACACTGGGGGACACTAGTGTCACGATATATACACACTGCTCGTGTCTCGATATATACACACTGCTCTGGGGGGACACCAGTGTCACGATATATACACTGCACACTGGGGGACACTAGTGTCATGATATATACACACTGCTCTGGGGGGACACCAGTGTCACGATATATACACACTGCTCTGGGGGGGCATTAGTGTCACGATATATACACACTGCTCTGGGGGGACACCAGTGTCACGATATATACACACTGCTCTGGGGGGGCATTAGTGTCACGATATATACACACTGCTCTGGGGGGGCATTAGTGTCACGATATATACACACTGCTCTGGGGGGGCATTAGTGTCACGATATATACACACTGCTCTGGGGGGACACCAGTGTCACGATATATACACACTGCTCTTGGGGGGCATTAGTGTCACGATATATACACACTGCTCTGGGGGGGCATTAGTGTCACGATATATACACACTGCTCTGGGGGGACACTAGTGTCACGATATATACACACTGCACTGGGGGGGACACTAGTGTCACGGTATATACACACTGCACTGGGGGGGACACTAGTGTCACAGTATATACACACTGCTCTGGGGGGACACTAGTGTCACGATATATACACACTGCTCTGGGGGGAAATTAGTGTCACAATATATACACACTTCTCTGGGGGGACACTAGTGTCACGATATATACACACTGCTCTGGGGGGACACTAGTGTCACGATATATGCACACTGCTCTGGAGGTACACCAGTGTCACGATATATACAGTACACACTGTGCTGGGGGACATTAGTGTCACGATATACACACTGCACTGGGGAACGCTAGAATATATACACTGCGCGGGGGTGGACATTAGTGTCACAATATATATACACTGCACGGGGATGGACATTAGTGTCACGATATATACACACTGCTCTGGGGGGACACTAGTTTCATGATATATACACACTGCACTGGGGGTGACACTAGTGTCACGGTATATACACACTGCTCTGGGGGGACACCAGTGTCATGATATATACACACTGCTCTGTGGGGACATTAGTGTCACGATATATACACACTGCTCTGGGGGGACACTAGTGTCACGATATATGCACATTGCTCTGGAGGTACACCAGTGTCACGATATATACAGTACACACTGTGCTGGGGGACATTAGTGTCACGATATACACACTGCACTGGGGAACGCTAGAATATATACACTGCGCGGGGGTGGACATTAGTGTCACAATATATATATACACTGCACGGGGGTGGACATTAGTGTCACGATATATATACACTCTGCTCTGGGGGACGCCAGTGTCACGATATATACACACTACTCGGGTACAATAGTGGCTTAACACTGTAGAGTGTACACCACTTCACTGCAGTAATACACGTGACATAATAATATAACACATAACGGGAATAAGTGCTTCAGACATAATATTAACAATAGGGGGAAAAGTCCCTAACCTGAAGGGCTTACAATCTAAGTGGTAAGTATGAAGAACTTTGAGACAGTAGGGGGGTGGTCTGGTAATTGCGTCCGCAAGGAGTTACGGTCGGTGCATCTGAGATGTAAATTATCAGCCAACGGAGCTACCCATATACTTCATTAAGAGGATTTTTTGTTAGTAAGGTCCTAAAGGTGGCAAGAGAGAGAGTTTGTCAGCGCAATCTGATTGGTTTAGAGACAGTCACATGTGACGACTGTCTCTAAAAAATCAAATTTACCCGGCTTCGAAATTTTTGGTTGCTCGCCACTCCGCCACTGTCGCGCTTACTATAAGCGCTTGCGACGGAGTCAATGTATTTTTTTTTCGGAGCGACATCGCCGTCGCAAGGCACTATAAGCGCAGCCTTACGAGGAAAGAACAGCAGCTTTTCTAAACATTGTGAGAGGAGAATGAGACACCTATGCAGCGTGCTTGTGATACTGGGTGTATGATAGTGCTGCCACCAGTAATGTAGAAGGGGGCAATAAGGCCAGGCTTGGGAGGAAGTATGAGGCGCACCGTCTTTGACGTTCAGTTTGGGTTGGCGGGCATTTGTCATCAGCACAACAGTGATATTTGAACCCAAGAGATGTGATAAGGTCACATAGAGAGACTGTGTAAAGAGAGATGAAGAGTTCCCAGGACAGACCTCTAGGGTAAACCCACAAAGAGATCGCCAGAGGAGGGAGTGTTGGCAAACGGGACACACAGTACAATGGGAGAGGTAAGAGGAAATCCAGGATAAAGCTCTGTTACGCGTATCAAGAGGGTGGTCTAAAGAATGAAAAGCTGCAGAGAGGTCAAGTAATATAAGCAGGGTGTAATGACCTTGGTCTGTGGCAGCATGGAGGACATTAGTTATTTTGGTGATGTCTGTTTCGGTGGAGTGCGGAAACCAGATTGTAGTGGGTCAAGGGGAGAATAGGAGGTCAGAAAATTGAGCGAGCAAGTGAGCGCATACAAGGCGTTCAAGGAGACCGGACAATAGTCAAGCTTGCTGTTTTTGAGCAAAGTTAGAATTGTTGTCTTTTTTTAGAAGGTGGGAAAGGTAACAGCTGAGGGAGGAGCTTAAAATGTGTTGGTGTAGGGATTAGAGTGGGAGCGAGACGCTTGAGGGAATGGGGGGAATGGGGGAAAGTGATAGAGAGAGAACAGCAGCAACACTTCCTCATCTGTGACAAAAGAAAGGTAGGCTTGTGACCTACAAGGAAGGTAGGAGGAGATGGCGGATACAGAGAGGATGTCTTGACGAATGGAATTCACCTTTACTTGCTTGTAAAATGTCTAGACATTTCTCCATAAGATAATATGAAGGAAACGTGAATAGATCAAACTTCCTTTTGGCAATAGTTTTATCACAATTGTGGCCTCTGATATGCTAGATTCCAGATCAGGTGCAAATGATGCAACACATAATGCAAATTAGTTTCTAATTTAATACTCTTCTGCTTGTGGTGGCCCTATTGCGTAGGAACCGCGCTCCACATAACTTTCAGACTTGCACCTGTGCAATCTCTATTGGGAACGTATTTTTGGTTATGCTTCTAAATATGTTGGCACGTTTTTCTTTTCGTAAATTCATTTGCATTTCTCAGAGGACGATGCTTGTAATACAGTGACAATCACTTGACTACAATAGGCAAAGGTTACTTTAAAAAAATCTCAATACATTTAAAATGTAAATTGCTGCTTTATGGATTTTGCAAAATTTGTAACGAAGCTCATCCAACCCTTCAGAAACTGAAGAAGAGAAATATGCTTATTGTAAAACCAATGGAGTTACTGACAGAAAATAATAAGATCTGTTACACTATTCAGCATCTTGAATCATCAAAAAGTTGTACAACTTGTAGATGGATGAATGCTGGACTCTGCTATTATTAATGTGTCCATGTGTCGATTGTCTATAACGCAATAAAATATATGTTCTGTTTCTAGTAATTGAATTCAATAAAAATAAAGTCAAAAAGAAAAACTATTACTAGCCCATTAAAATACAGACACTAAGGGAAAAGTTATAGAAGCAACAAAGTTATATTAAATAGCCTTAAATATTTGAAGTTTACCTAAACAACTTCTTTACAGATAATTACTGTTATAAGCTTTGATTGTGAAGACAAATTTCTACCAAAGTTGACATACAGTTGTTGGGTTAAAAGTTGAATGTGGTCCCATAAGTTTGAATTACAAGACATGCACAGGGAGGGAAGCTGTAACCTGAAAAATAAAATGTCATTGGGTGCCTGGCTGTTTTGGGTAATGTCTCAGTATTTCTTCTACTCAAATGAGGCAACGAGCTGAATATTATTTATTTTATTTTTTTCACTTTTATCAGGTGTCTTAAAGCAAGTAAAAGATTACATCAAGGAGTGCAGCAAATGCCGGGAGAGGCTGGACCGTTCTCGTTCTGTGACCGATCCCACGGAAATGCTAGAGGAACTTGGGATAGAAATCCAGTCAGACGGCAACGAGACAGATGATGAATCCAGCAATTTAGCACCCAGAGCCAAACCAGCGCCAAAATCTGTTAAAAAGAAACCTGTGGCAAAACACGAGCTGGTGTTTGTACGTTTTCTTATTCTTGTTACGTTGAGGCTACCCTACTTACATTGGTGTAACTCCTGTCTCCTAACTAAGCCTCTGATTTAGAGTTTGTTAGCTAAAATTTTAACACCACAGTTTTCTATGGGTTTTTTTTATTTTATTTTTTATAAAGATGCATCACCACTTATTCTTTACATTTTAGAAATTCTAAAGATGGATGTATATACCTATAAATCGAATACATTTACACGCACACAAGTACTTTTTCATTTTAAGACTTAGCAATGTACATAATATCTTGTCTTTTACTACTTTTAGGCTTAAAGTAGCAAAACGTGAAATCTTATGGGTTTTTTTTTTTTTAATAACTCAGTTCTCTAGTATTAGATGAGTGAGTTTTTGAATTCAACTCTGAATGTAATTTTTAATGAGTTTTAATATACTTTGCATCCTTTGATTTTTAAAGCAGGTTTTAGCTCACATCCCCAGCAGTTCAAGATCTTTGTAACACTTTCCTGTTTGTGATAATTTGTTGCTAATATTCCCAGCAGTTTGAGCGGTAAACTGTAACAATGGTCAATGTTACCTTTATAACTCAGCAGCTAGAATATATCCTGATATTACTCTGACTGAAGGATTGATTGAAACTGAAAGGCAGCCATTATTATGCACACAATCAGGATTTTTACAGATTTATAACAATTAGGTAAGAATGTAGAATAATACATTGTCACATTCTTTACATTTAAAAAATAAGAGGGAACCATAGTATTGCAGCTTTAAATTTGTAAGGGTATAGGTATGTCTTTTTTAATTGTAAAACAAACCATAAATGTGGGAGTGTGTTACATGAGAGTGATTGCAACCTGTTGCAACTGTAGTATATTTTATCAAGATGATTTGCACCTAATCTCGTCTGGCAATATTGGTACTGAGTAGTGCTATATATTTTTTGAGCTAATTTAAGAATCGCTTATGTTTTGTGAACAGTGTTTGTGTGCACATAATTTAAAAGCAGTTTTTGTCACAACATTTAGAAGACATGTTTTTGACCTTCTGCTCTTCCACTCAGTCTTTGACAGTAGGAGCAGGACATTTTCATGAAGGGTCGGGTGAGCAAGTAGTCCTCTCTTGACTGTTGTAATGGAAACATTGGTGGCTCAGGATCTCTATAAAATAAGCGGAAGTAAAGCATAGCTTTTACTTCTGTGCTGGGTGGGTTTGCATTTGGAACCTGTTGGGCACAAAAATAGAGATGTCTAATATTGTGTAACAAGCTCTTTAATTCTTCCAGGTTGATAGCAACGGCATTGTAAAGCAGTCCTCCTCTAAACATGGCCAGGCAGTCTTGGTCCAGCTGAATCAACAGCGGCTCTGTAATCAGTTCTGTGATGTTACCCTCATCATCGAAGGAGAGGAATATAAAGCCCACAAGTCCGTCCTCGCTGCCAACAGCGAGTATTTCAGGGAACTGTTCATTGAAAAGGGAGCTGTTTCAAGCCATGAAGCTGTTGTGGATCTTTCAGGTATGTACTAACTTTAAAGGCAAAAAAGGAGTGCGCTCAGGACCGTGACAAAGTGATAGGTTATACATATAACACTAAGGTGAAGTCCATACTGTGATATAACTGAAAACAATAAATTAAAGTGCTGTGTTTAACCAAAATATTTAAAACCTGTTGCTAGGTTAAGGATGGAGGTATGCTGCTGTAATTCGTGGACTGTCTCCACAAACCACACGTGCTAGATAGAAACAAAAGAAAAGACAGCGTAAAACCTCATGGTGTTGTATTAAAAATATTATATATAATGTTTGACAGCAGGTGAGTATCTCATGTACATCAATTCAGATTTTAGAAAGCATGGCATGTTATGGACATGTTACCAGTCTGCTACCGCAACAGCACACGACAATCCGATCGATCGAGGGAGTGGATCCTTCTCTCTCACACAATATCGTCTCAGCCAGTGTGTAGGTCGCAGGTTGCAGGTAAGGTGTTGGCTTCAATCTCGAAGCGTTCTCTTCCTCGTTGGATGTGTGTATCCGGTATGCAGCAGACTACTGATGACGTCACCAGAGTTCCGTCGCATGTATAACCGGGAGGGACTGGATAGAAAAAGTCAGTGAGGAATCTAGCCCCTAGACATAGACTTCAATGTCCATAGAGATTACAATCAAAGTAACACTGGAACGCGCCTTCCAACGCACTTCGTCAGGGAATCTTCGAGATTGAAGCCAACACCTTACCTGCAACCTGCGAGCTACACACTGGCTGAGACGATATCGTGTGAGAGAGAAGGATCCACTCGATCGATCGGATTGTCGTGTGCTGTTGCTGTAGCAGACTGGTAACATGTCCATAACATGCCATGCTTTCTGAAATCTGAATTGATGTATGTGAGATACTCACCTGCTGTCAAACATTATATATAATATTTTTAATACTACACCATGAAGTACTAACTTTGCCTGAGAAATTTCTCAATAATTGGTGTTGCTGGAGTCCTCAGCTGGTTCTGACAATATGTGTTTGAACTGGGAGATCCTTTGCATTACCAAGTGAGGCTTGTGTTTTTTTTTTTTTTACATGGTTCAAATGTTTTTGTGAAGTGTAACCTTGTACATAGTGCAAGCATTTATTTATTTTGTACATTTTTATTGAATGTTGAGATATGAGAACAGCAAAAGGAGTAATGGGGTGAGGGATACAGAGAAAGGGGTCGGTAATATGGGAAAGATTGCAGCATTTGAAGGCTAAAAGTTTTTGGAAGAGGCATCTAGAATTACAGTATATAGGACCAATACATCTGGCGACTTCATACAATAAAGAGCCACAAGGCTGTGTGAGCGTTCCTTTCATTCTTTAGGACAGGGGTGTGCAAACTGGGGGGCGCTAGATTTTTGGGGGGAAGCGTGGCAGTTAGAGGTCCTGCGCTCGCCTCCCAGGCATTTAAATGTCGGAGGACTGCGCGAGGCCTCTGTGACTCCCTTCCAGTGACGCGTTCTCATGGTAGCCCGACGTCAAATGACGCCGCAGGGTCACGTGATGTCACATGACCCCGCGCATCATTCAACGCCGTGGGGAGGCGCAGAGGAGAGCACGCAGGGGTGCGCACGGGGAAAAGTTTGCGCACCCCTGCTTTAGGACTTTTTATTTTGGATGTGAAACAAAATTCATACAGCAAGAACTGCACAGATTCATATAGTACTCTTTCAAATAACACAGCCGGGATCTACTGAAGTCATAATGGCACATTGGCCGGAATTCATTACGCCACAATGCAGGGCCTATTGATACGGCGTTAACGGCCATTGATTTAAATGGCAGTTAACACTGAGTCAGAGTGCGATACCACACATTGCTGCTTGGTGAATACCGCGCATCGAGAGAGGGCTACTTGAGTAGTGAATCCTAAATGCATTCTTCCCACTTATTTCTGTTAGGCACATCATGAAGTTGGAGTCAACGTATAGCAATCATTAGGTTATTCATGTCTGAATGCTCCCTTGTTTACTGCAGGAGGCTGCAGAAAAGAAAGTGACATTGTTATCTCGGTTGGTGGCCTTTCTTAGGAGATCCTTCTCTACAACTATTAAAGAATCTTCTTTGTTTAACACCAAACAAAAGATTGACGAATGTAGGCAAGATACTTTAGAGCGCTATGTTTGGCTTCAAGAAATGGCATGCATACACAGACATTACATGTTCTTCTGCTATGTTTTACAGGATTCGTCAAGTCCAGCTTCCTCCCACTTCTTGAGTTTGCCTACACATCTGTCCTGAGCTTTGACTTCTCTAGCATGGCCGAAGTTGCTATGCTGGCTCGACATCTCTACATGTCTGAGGTCCTGGAAATCTGTGAGTCTGTCCACAAACAGATGGAAGCAAAGCAGCTCACCCTCTACCAAAAAGGTGATGTGCAGACTGTGACATCCTCAAGGAGTTTAGTGGATGGCCCTGTGGAGGAGCCTCAGGACATAGTCTATCACAGACGAGCTCTAGTGGTTGAGATCGTAAACGACCATCGGGTAGATTATGTGAATGCAGAGAATATGGAATATGGGGAAGCAGAAGCAACAAGGACAATAACTGAGTTAGTTACAGACACAACTCCAGATCTAGCTGTTAGCCTATCTCCATTCTCCGTGGAATCTACAGTACAACTAGTCAGTGGCAGTGACGTTCCCATGAGCTCTTTGACTGACACCGCAGCAATATTCATTTCAAATGCGCATCCAGACCACCAGCCCGCAGTGATCATTCCTGCAGTAATTGTTTCCAATGTCCAGTCAGAGCCACAGCAATCCTTGTGCAGTACTCCAGAGGTCAGTGCATCCGTTGAATGCATAGATCCCCAGCCAGCTTTTTGTGGAAGTGAAGAAGTGAATGTATCCGGTGAAGTTACAGAGCCAGAGACCATCACATGCAATGACAATGAAGTGATGTCACTGGGAGAGCTTTCACAGCCAGAAGGGACTAATTTGAATGGCATTTGTTCGTTAAGTGTCAATTCAGATCAACAGTCTACAGTGACCAACACTGTAGAGATATCCACCTTTGCCATTGCACTAGAGGAGCCTCATGCGGAGGATATGGATATTGACAATGAAACAAGGGAGAGGACAGAAAGCAAAGAGATTCCGGCCCCCAAGAGGAAGCGTGGAAGGCCTCCCAAGTCACAATCAACAGAGCTGAGCAATAACAAATCTGCTCCAGAGACGCTGGAATCTCTAGATGAGAGTCCTTATAAAAGCAGACTGCGGGAGCGCTCCGTTGGGGAAGGTGGATACATCCAGATGCACAGAGGTCTAGAAAAAAAGCTGTCGAATAGAAAGACCAACATGAAATCTGCGGTACAGCAGGTATGTTGTTATAGTGTACTCTAGCGCTTTTGTCTTGGTTAAAAACAATGTTTTATGATCAGCAAATTTATGGTGATTTCCTGTTAGTTATGATTTGCCTACTTTGTGGAATATATCAGTTGTGAGTTGTCACTTGAGTTGTGTGTGTGTGTGTGTGTGTGTGTGTGTGTGTGTGTGTGTGTGTGTGTGTGTGTGTGTGTGTGTGTGTGTACACACACACAGACATGTCTCTTTACCGCTCTATTTGGCTTGCATCAAATATTTACCCATATAGATGGATGTAAATGTCTGTGTAAACACTTAAAACATTATTACTATTTCTTATCAAAGTATCTTGGGTTTTCATTTCAATATTAAGAACTGATTCATGTAACAACTACATGCTATTAACCATTTGTTTCATAAAGGAGCACTCCTGACAAAATAAATTGTTTTATAGAATTGGAGCCGGGGGTCTCCGGAGCTCAATTGCATTGATTTCTGCTCCGGAGACCCCCTGCTTCCCCGGAGGTCCCCAGAGCTGAAATTAATGTGGTTTCGCTCTGGAGACCCTCTGCTTCAATCCAGACACACACTGTGTGTGTGTGTGTGTGTGTGTTGCCAGGAGTGGTCCTTTAACTCAAATATGGTTACTGATACAGGTTTTAGATGGAACTCTCGTGGTATAATGATCCTATTAAGGTAGAAATATTAGTAAGTAATGTATACTCCGCAGTAGTGTGGCTGGTGCTCGGACAGCCAGAGACCGGAAGCTGCATAAGTTCTTAAAGCAGCAATCCCCTCTAGAAGTCTATCTTCGTTTCAAATAAAATGCTTGTATCTTGCCCTATTGCATGACTTCTAAAACAAAATGAATCAAAGACATTTAGGTAATCCAAAAACATGTTTTTATGGGCATATTCTCAATCTGCCGACGAGGCTGATCAGGCCATTCTTGGCCAAAATTACCCATGGGCCAGTGGAGAAGTTTGCTCAAACGGCCCCTTTGCAGATATAGAATAAACCTCTTGGGCTGCGTCCAGGGTTGCAGCAGCCGTACGGAGGCGCGCTGAGGGAAAGCGGGTGCTTTCCCTGGCCTTGGTTAGCGCGCCGTCCGTGGGCGTGTCGGGGGGGCGGGCCAGTGACGTCACGGAGCTGGTTCGCCCTCATTGGGCGAAACGCTCACGTGACCGGCCCTGCGCTCCCTTGAGCGCTTGAATCTAAAATTCTCCTAAGGCCTTGGCCATGTTTGGCGCTTGCTGGCGGAAGCGTGCTGACGCGCGCTCCTGCTCAGCACTGAGCCCCTACAGCCGCAATTAGAGCGGCTTTAGTAGGGGCTCACCTGCGCTTCCGCGCGCTTGCGGAAGCGCAGGTCTTAGGGGAATTTAAAATTCCCCCGCTTGCCGGCGAGACAGGCCGGTCACGTGAGCGGTTCGCCCAATGAGGGCGAACCAGCTCCGTGACGTCACTGGTCCGTCCCCTGACGGTCTGTCCCCCTTCTGCCCGATCCCTGTCCCCCTTCTGCCCCGATCCCTGTCCCCCTTCTGCCCCGATCCCTGTCCCCCTTCTGCCCCGATCCCTGTCCCCCTTCTGCCCCGATCCCTGTCCCCCTTCTGCCCCGATCCATGTCTCCTGTTTGTGTGTGTGTGTGTGTGTGTGTATGTGTGTGTGTGTGTGTGTATGCATGCGTGTGTGTGTATGCATGCGTGTGTGTGTATGCATGTGTGTATGCATGAACGCGTGCGTGTGTGTGCGTGCGTGAATATATTTATCAAAGTTGCACAATGTTAATAAATAATTTATTCTCACATGTCTTTTTTTTTTAATTTTTAAAATATTATATAATACACACACACACACACGTACGTACGTGCTTACTATGTCCCAGGCCTTAGACCCACGCTTCCGCACGTTTGCGGAAGCGTGCGCGAGCCCCTACTAAAGCCGCTCTCATTGCAGCTGCAGGGGCTCACTGGTAAGCACCAGCGCGCCTCAGCACGGGTCAGCGCCTAAGCGCTGACCATGCCCGAGGCCGTAGTCTCTCGCTTCTGAGGATACTATGGTAAACATTTTTTAAACCGCACAGCTCCATTTTACTGTCCTTAGCAGTTAATATTTCAAACACTTATCTCCTGAACAGAGCATCATATTTTCAAAATAAACCGTGTTGGAAAGTTAAATAAAGTGCGAAAAAATGCTGAATAGGATGGACTGGTGTTTTAAAGCCTTTGCTGCCAATGGGCACTTTCGGCCTCCCCTTTCAATTCACAGCTACTTAGCGCGGTGACTCTTTAGAACTGCTTATAAAGGTCGGTTGTTTTTCTTTTCCCCACCTGAAATGAAGGCTGCCATGAAATTAGTGCAGAGAGGTAAACGAAGAAAAGCACCGCTCAAACGAGAAAACACGGAGGTCGAAGCGGAGCATAAGTGTAACGACTGTGGAATGGTGTTTCAGCGCCGTTACGCACTGATCATGCACAGCATGAAGCATGAAAGGACAAAAGAATTCAAGTGTCCGGTAAGTGAAGTCAAATATTGCACAACAAACGGTCTATTTACAGATGTGGAATTTAATACATTCACGACTTCTTTGCCCGAACAGTCGGAAAGAGATTCGTGATTGATTCTACATGTGTTCTTCAGCAGTAATCGAAGAACCTCAAGCTGTTTTTCCCCAAATAAACAACTTTATATCCCAATGCTTCATTTTCATTCAAGTCCTTAAAAATGAATTGCCTAAAGGTTTCATACATTTTTTTTTTTCTTTTTTATGTATTGAGGTTCCTTGGGTTGCTACAGCATCCATTTAGAGAGCTCAGCATTTCCTCTTTTGATATCGGTAGCCATATAGTATGCCCTGGGAAGCAGGATCTTCATTGAGCGATCGGCAGCTTGGATAATTTCATTACCTTAAATGTGCTGCATTACCTGAAGTGCTGCATTTATTAAAAGAAAACAAAAAAAAAAAACACGAAGGGGAAATGCTGCTTTAACTGATGACTTAATTGAGTTCTAAAAGGTTTTTATTGCAGTAACAACGAGTTTAGTCATTTTCTTCGGGCACGCTTCATAGTTTTAATCTTGAATGAAGTGGCAACAGTGATGACGTTTAAATATGCCTGGGTTTCATTATATAATATCAGTGCTATTTTATGGTATGGGCTGCTTAGCTAAAAAAAAAAAAAAAAAATTAAGTTTGCAGTGGACTATAATTCAAGTAAAAAGAATAATTATACCAAGCTAATGTGTATCTAATCTTGTGTTTTTAGCTTCTTCTGTTATTTCTTTATAATTACCTTAACTCTAAACGTATATTAGATAGTGTAGGATTCGATTGAAGAGTCATTTGTAATAGTAGTATGTTTAAAGTAGAGAGAAGAAAATTAAAAGCTGCAAATTATCAGATAACGATGCAGTGAGTATCGACCCCATTTGCAGTGTAAGAAATTGATATATGTTTATTCTGTTACAGCTGTGTAAGAAAGAGTTCCAGTACAATGCTTCTTTGCGTGCCCATCTTGTCCGACACACTCGCAAAACAGAAGTCCATGTTTCCGTTAAAACGGAAACCGATGTAACAAAAGGAAGGACGAAAAGGCAGTTTATTTGTGATATTTGTGGAAGGACGCTCCCCAGGCTATATTCTTTAAGAATACACATGCTCAAACATACAGGAGTGAAGCCACATGCATGCAAGGTAACAAAGGCATTGTTTAACGGCATCATTTAATTATGATCACTTATGTGTATAAAATAGTTATCTATTAAGACATTTTGTCTTGGTTATCTGTCCGTGTCTGCTAAAAAAATAAATTGCAGGGTTTGCAGATGCATCGTGTGACAGACAGCACTGGCTGTGAAGAGGTTACAAGTATTACTTATTTTTAAAGCATCTTTGTAAATACAGTAGAATGAAACATTGGTGGCTAGTTGATTGTAGTGTCACTGTTGAACAATGCTTTGTTCAATGGGTGTGCTTAAGCTTCTTGAAAATGTTGTACAACTGTAAAAATGATCATTTTAAAGTTATAAAACCAAATGAATTTGGTTTTCTGCTTTAGCAATATCCAAGACAAAATAAGCATAGAAAGTATGAATGAGCTAGATTTGGGCATTCAGCTTCATATGCAAAATAGTTCCCACATCCCTGATTGTTACTTTACTTCTAGTTCTGTGAAAAGACCTTTACTCACAAGCATGGTTTAAAGATGCATCAGGCTATGCATGAAACTCCGAAGCAGTTCAGATGTGACATGTGCGTGAAGTCTTTTGTGACAAAACGGAGTCTCCAAGAACATATGAGCACTCACACAGGTAACGTAACATTGGCATCAATAATATGTCTCCCCTCGGAACAGCTGTACATAACACTAAATCAGTGCTTAAGATTGCTGATCTGCTTACTTGCAGAGAAGTAAAGGAAGTACATGGCCTTTCTAAATGTGTTTCATGCCCTTATGCTTTTCCTACTTGGTAGGTACGGTATATGCATGACAAGTACAAATAGACCATTGTCATGATTCTATAGATTATAAATTATCTAATAGATTCTCTAAATTTACATTCAGTTTTAGTATCTGGCAGTTTTCAGTATGCCGCATTGTATACATTGCACACAACCTCTGGTAAAATATTCTGCCAAACAGATTATTTTTGTTTTTAAAGGGGAAACCAAGTATCTTTGCTCTGTGTGTGGAAAGGCATTTCATAGAGCCTCAGGACTCAGCAAGCACATAAAGAAGCACAAGCCAAGAATTGAAACACGTAGATTTCATTGTACACAGTAAGTGCACAGGGTTAAATGCTGAAAAGTATTTTGCATCCAAAGCTATTTCAATTCCGTGTTTAATAGGGGAGGATAAAAGTGCTCCATAATCACGGGGAATACAATTTATAGTCATTTAGCAGGGTTGCAGACCTATCTGAGACATGTGAATGTGCTCACAAGAGATATTTATAATTGTTACCCAATTTGTTTGATCTATTTTTGTTTGCAATCCTATTTTCCCTTTTTTTATGTACCATAAGACTAAATGAGTGTGAAGAAGCATGCAGTGGGAAAAGTAAACCTAATAATAAAGCAGGTTATAGTCTTCCATAACCTTATTTTAGCATATTGTTGCTAACGTGCGCATATTCAATAGTCTGTTTTTAATAATTGAACCATGTATACTGTGAGCAATTTAACACATGTATATAATTCATGTTGGCGTCTTATAGGTGTGACAGAAGTTTCTTTGAATCACGGGATCTGCAGCAGCATATGAACAAGCACCTTGGTGTGAAGCCATTTGAGTGTGAGTTCTGTGGGAAGTGCTACAGCTGGAAAAAAGATTGGTATTCACATGTAAAGTCCCATTCTGTAACCGAGCCCTACAGGTGAGTGCATTTATTCATGGGCACTTTTTTTTCCTTTGTGTTTGTGTGTGTGCAACAAAAAACAAAGAAGCCCAAAGCTACATCCAATATGACAAAAATACACTGTGAAATACCTATGTATTCTCTTGTAATAGGATAATTTAGTTTAACCCTTTGTCCAAAGTGTTTTAATCCTGCTGACACATCAAGACATGACCGTTGGCAGCTCCTAACACTACAAGAGTTACAATTCTTATTTACCTCTATGAATAGAGGAAGAATGATCAACATTCGATCTGTCACAACCCAGCCAAAAAATAAATAAAAAAATTGCTGGGTTGTGACAGATCGAATGGTAATTTAACTCTTGTAGTGTTAGAACCTGCTAATGGTCATGCCTTGATGTGTCAGCAAGCTTAAAACACTTTGGCCAAAGGGTTAAACTAAATTACCCTTTTACAAGAGAATATATAGGTATTTCACTGTGTATTTTTGTCATATCGGATGTAGCTTTGGGCTTCTTTGTTTTTTGTTGTATACATTTAGCCACGCCCAGAAGCACTCCTTTTGACACTTATATACATTTATATTATGTGGTAATTGTTGGGGGTTTTCAGAGTTTGCTGGGTATCTGTGTTTGTGTGTGCTACTGATAAGATAAGGTAAAAAAAAGACACGGATTGCTCGCTTCATAACAAGTCATAATTTCTCATGTGGAGTACATAACACAATTTTTTTTGATGTGCATCAGTTGATATAAAATGGGTGAGTTGCACCATAGCATACCATTCATTCATGAAGGAAATTCGTTTGACACTAAGACGTTTCTCAAAGTAGATTTTGTTTTATTTAAGCACAGAACGCAATTAGGATAAATAGTACAATATTGCCTCAATGGGACGAGGATAAACACCCTGGTCCTGACAAGGAATCTCTTCCAAGACACAAGTACTGTATATGTACACGTTATCCACACGTCATGCGCATGTCTCTGTCCTGGCTTTATATTCTGTGATCAATTTCCCAAACATTCTTTCTTCTGCATTCCTTAGGGATAACGTGTATAAGAGAGATGTCTTTCTTTTGTATCTAGTGCCTACAGCTGGTACCTAAAACTACTGCTCCTGTTTCTTATTTGTAGTGTTACTATACACACTACCCATTGATACACATTGTATCACTTTGTGGATGTTGCAATTTCATGTGCTAATAGTACTTTGAGCAATTTCGGGTTATAATACCACACACTTGAATTGTTACATTATGTCAGTACCCCCACTTGTCTGTAAGGATTTTACTTGATATTTTGTTAGTGTAATAAAGGTAACCAGCGTTTATACAGCTTACCATTAGGAGCCCCAAACCGGGAACATTAGCGTATTTCTGTGGATATATTTCATGGTTGATACAGGCATACCCCGCATTAACGTACGCAATGGGACCGGAGCATGTATGTAAAGCGAAAATGTACTTAAAGTGAAGCACTACCTTTTCCCACTTATGGATGCATGTACTGTACTGCAATCGTCATATACGTGCATAACTGATGTAAATAACGCATTTGTAACAGGCTCTATAGTTTCCCCGCTTGCACACAGCTTCGGTACAGGTAGGGAGCTGGTATTGCTGTTCAGGACGTGCTGACCGGCACATGCGTGAGCTGCTGTTTGCCTATTGGGCGATATGTACTTACTCGTGAGTGTACTTAAAGTGAGTGTCCTTAAACCGGGGTATGCCTGTACTATAGACATAGTTTGAGACATATTCTCCTTCATATGAGATGTTCCACGGTGGGCTGCGGAGGAGCCATTATCCTCTATTCTGTGGCACCATCACCTAAGTTTTAATCCACCTGTGTTTATACCCTACACTCCCTGCTTTTGTCCCTTAGTATGTATTAATAAAGCTTTTTTGTTTTGGGTCGTTTGGCACAATAGGCTACAAGCCTGGGACTATTTTTCTGTCCCACCTATTGTTTGTACTCATAGAGTGCAATTGTGGGTTTCTTGTCCTACCAGGGTTTTCCTCCCTGTTTGGATTTCTATATCTTTATATTCTGTGATCAATTTCCCATGCATTCTTTATCTTCTGCATTCCTTAGGGATAACGTGTATAAGAGAGATGTCTTTCTTTTGTATCTAGTGCCTACAGCTGGTACCTAAATCATGTATTTGGCTAATAAGGAGGGGCAGTTGACACATTTTGCTTCTCTGGAGATTTAGTTCCATTCAGTCTTTTTCCTCCAGCCTTCTTGACCTCTGTCTGCTACCCTCATATGGAACATTAACCCCTTTTGTGCAGAAATGCAACACACCAGGTCATACTCTCTCTCTTGTGGGGGTTCCACAGTGCAAAAAATCATAAAACACCCATAGAAATGAAGCAATTTGAATACATTTGTAGTGTTCAATAAAAATCACTGCAGTATTTATACCATGTTGGCTTTCAACGTAGAACAAGAACTTTTAAATAAAACTGGATTGGTAGCCGACAGTGATGTATGATTTCTTCAGTGACACTACAACACTGCAAATTTAACTAAAATATTCTGGTACCATCGAGTTTGACTTAGATCCTGCAGCAGAATGAAGGGGGAAAAAAGCTAGAAATCCCATCCTCATCCCACAATTATGAATGTTGGAAATTTGAATCACGAATACTAGCATATTTTACTGCTTAGTGTGTTAGATAAACTGACATTCTAGTAATTACATGTGTATTGTACTATTCCACATTAATCAGTAAAAAATGTGTTTTGTTACGTATCAAAATCTTCTGTTAACCCATATTGTATATACAGGCATACCCCGCATTAACGTACACAATGGGACCGGAGCATGTATGTAAAGTGAAAAAGTACTTAAAGTGAAGCACTACCTTTTGCCACTTATCGATGCATGTACTGTACTGCAATCGTCATATATGTGCCTAACTGATGTAAATAACACATGTGTAACAGGCTCTATTGTCTCCCCGCTTGCGCACAGCTTTGGTACAGGTAGGGAGCCGGTATTGCTGTTCAGAACATGCTGACAGGCGCATGCGTGAACTGCTGTTTGCCTATTGAGAGATATGTACTTACTCGCGAGTGTACTTAAAGTGAGTGTCCTTAAACCGGGGTATGCCTGTACACATACAAAGATTTTTCATCTAAGCAGGCACACTTTGTATTTCCTTCACTCATAGGCTACTCAGTACAGTATATGTTGAACACTAGTTATCTGACACCTACAGTATATTATCGGTACTTTTGACTATATATACATCAATACGCATTTCTTTATCACAGATTTATGCCTACTGTAAGGTATGTTTATCTGCTCACTGATCAATTTACTAGGTAATATACGTGGGTAGGACCACTGCACCTACCTTGTATTTAATTCTATATACATGACTCCGTTTCGTCACTGGGGATTTTAACATTCACTGTATATTCTTATCACGTCTTTCGTCGGGTTTTATTATTCATTAAAAATGATGTTCACCATTATCAGTATTATATAAATTAGAGGTTCTGGACTTTCAGCTCATTCACTATTGCTCCACATATGTGATTACCTATACATTACTTTGAGTGCAAATACTAGGGGCTACAGTGACCCCTTGTGGCCACTTTTTCTAGTGTTTATCATGTTAACCCATACTGCTCTGTATTCTACTCTATATTGTACATGTATTTGTTTTTGTGTGAAATGGCATGTATTTCTCTTTTATGTACACATTTTGTGTTGTCTACCATAATCCCATCCCTCATCAGCCATCTAAATACAACCCCCACTCTCAAAGCTCCTCCTAATTCTTTTTGCAGAGCACGGCCGCTTGTGGGGGGTGGGCTTGTGTATCCATGTGAAATGTTGAAGCATCCCAACTTTACAGACCTAATATTCTGGTTATATTTCATAACATTACATTACATTTCAGGTACTGTAATTTATGAACTCCTTTGCTGCCATGAGCCAGCAATGCATTCCCTGGCAGTGAAGGGTTCAATAATCAGTAGTTCTAGCAATGCATTATTATTATCATCGGTTTTGTGCCCAATTCAATAAGTGTTTTTTTTATTATTTCAGGTGTAATGTTTGTGGAAAGGAGTTCTATGAGAAGTCCCTTTTTAGAAGACATGTGAATAAAGCCACCCATGGCAAGAAAGGAAGAGCAAAACAAAATGTCGAACATGTTTGTGACCACTGTGGGAAAACCTTTACCCAGTTAAGAGAATACAGGAGACACGTGAACAATCATGAAGGTTTGTTATCTCAACAGACAAGTGCAATAAACGTGCTGAAATATTTGTTCCCAGTGCTTGAGCTGATAAGGAAGCTACAGATGCATTGATAGATAGGGTTATTGGTCCAGAATACGGTTGGGCAATATACCGGTACCATCGTAATACCGTGGTGATAACATTTTTACGGTAAGCCAATATGTGAGTATTTATTACCGCGGTATTACATGTTGCAGTTGAAGCTGCTGCGCTGTAAAGTGTCTCACTGCCAGAGTCCTCCCTCTCTTCCTGCTTCTGAATGCACTCAGAGGGAGGAACATCCGGGAGTAGAGAGGTAGCACTGAAAATTAGCTCTCCTCCTCATCTGTTTCCTTCAGTTAAACCTTTCCACACCCTTCCCCTGGGACTCAACCCCACCCCCCCCCCCCCCCCTTCCGTATCTGCATTTCCAACTTTCTCACCTACACTGCTTCCATCCCCGTCATCCCTTGGGTACTGCCTTCATTTTAAAAAAAATTAAATTCATTTATGAAATGTAAAAATAATTAAAACAGATTTTTTTTTGACAATTCTTAAGAAAATGTGTTTTCTTTTGACAAAAAAGAAGCAGGCACACGGTCTTACTCAAAAGGAGGTTTAATATGCCATAAAGTCCAACGTTTTGGCAGTCTAATACTGCCTTTCTCAAGGTGACAACACATTTTCTTAAGAATTGTCAAAAAAAAAAATCTGTTTTATATATTAACATTTTACAAATGAAATCTTTTTTTTTTTTTTTTTAAATGGAGGGAATATCAAAGGGTGAGAGTGCTGGGATGGGGGGGATGTTAGGGTGATTGAAGTAGTGCAGGTGAGAAGGTGAATTGCAGACTTGGAAATGAAGGTCCCTGAATTCTAATCTAAAGGAAGTGTATTTTTTTTTAGAACACCTTTTTTAGATTTACGAGAGAACTATCGGACCTTTAAAAAAAAATAAAAAATTATATATCAAACATTTATTGCGATATCGATATCGTTATGAGGTTTTTTTTGGTCTATTGCCCAACCCTAGTCCAAAGTGCTTGCAGTCTAAGAAGAAACGATAACACATTTGTTTATCAGCACATTAAAGGAGCATTCCATCCTGGGGCCCAATTTTTGTGATTATGAAGCAGAAGGTCCCGCAGAGCTACACCGCGTTAATTTCAGCTCCTGCTTTCTGAGATGCTTGCGTAGGCGCTGCCAGTTACTTCCTGGTTCTTAAATATCCTGCAGCACTCAGGAAGTTTCCTATTGGCCTTCATGCCGCTGGAGATTTAAACATACATTTTTCCTCTCCTCGCCAACAGGAGATGATTCCGGGGGTACCTTCGGAGTCAAATACCTCAGGAACTAGGGGTACCAGGAGCCAAAATTAATGTGGTTCAGCTCCAGAGACTCCCTGCTTCCCACCTATCTTTAAAAACATCTAGAGGCTAGTAAACCTCTTAACCTTGAATTGATTAACTGCTTATTTTGTTTGACCAAGGCTATAACTTATGCCAGTTCATTGATTTCTGTTTCTCTTGTTCTTTTAATAGGGGTGAAGCCATTTGAATGCCTGACATGTGGAGTTGCTTGGGCAGATGCCCGCTCCTTGAAACGCCATGTACGAACGCACACAGGAGAACGACCGTATGTCTGCCCTGTATGCAACGAAGCGTACATAGATGCCCGGACTTTGCGCAAACACATGACCAAGTACCATGGGGACTATGTGCCTTGCAAAATTATGTTGGAGAAAGATACTCTTCAGTTCCATAACCAAGGAACCCAGGTGGAGCATGCCGTCAGCATCTCTGCTGAAATGCAAGAGCCACATGCAGAGATTGTTACCGAAGAGATTGAAACGGTGTTGGTTTCAGGAGATACGATTGAAGCAATCGAATTGGCGAACACCCAAGATGGCTCTGCTGTGTCCACACTTTCAAACCAAAGCATCATGCAAGTGGTAAATTACGTACTGGCCCAACAACAAGGACAGAAAATCATTGAAGTGACTGAGCACATAGAGACAGTAGAAGTGGAGGTTGGCCATATTTCAGAGGCAGTATGACCACAAATGCCTGTTGCAAAGCAGGGAATGCCTATATTACAGCACTTAGGACAGGATTCACTAACTCAGTTATTTGAGCTCCACTCCGTGTGAACGGTTATTGACTTGAATGGCAGTTTAATGCAGGATCGAGCTCCGAAACTACTTATTGGAGCTGAGAACATCTCCCCCATAAAGTGCTACCAATAATTACAATAATATGCTTGAAATAGCCTGAACGTTTTATAGTTTGTTTCCAGATATCCACATGTACAGTATTCTATATCAGTATCCTAATAATGATGATGGTAAAATTCATCACAAGTTTTAGTGTTCCTTTAAATCTGTTGTTTTGGACCTGTGTGTTTATAGGTTAAGGTCTGCTCCTATGGCATCCACTTAGCTTTTTGTTAGAGAATTAAAATAAATACAAATTATTTTCCAGTGCAACGGAAGAAAATCTGTTTATTATTTATTTTTATGCCAAATTTTATTATAAATATACAGAATTTTCTCTTGATTTTTGTTTATTTTTTTGGGCACGGCTCCTGTTTCACCCATATGTTTTGAACTTTTAGATTAATTCAGAGTGGCTAAACCCCTTGCTATTCAAAAAAAGATGTAAAACAAAAGCGTGAGGTCAACGTTAATTTGTTGGAGTTTTGTATGAACCATATAATGGCTAGTGGAGAATTGAGGTGTTATCTTTTTAAATATATAGTGTACAGGGGAGCTCAGATTAATGTGGAAAGAACTGCCCTATTTAATATCTTGTGTTTTAACAAGGAGTAAGGCTGCGGCCAGGGTGGAGCGAACAGCGCACACTCTGCGCGATCAGAGTGATAACTCTGGATTGTCCAGGGTAAGAGTGAGTGCCTATGCGCTTGCTGCTTGGCGAGACAACCAAATTTGATTTGGTTGCTCGCTGATGCGTCACATGAGCAGTTCGCCCAATGAGGGCGAACTAGCTCTGTGACGTCATGGCAACGCCCCCCTGCGTGCGCAACTAACTGGCCAGAAATCGCCTGACCAAGCAGAGCACATGACGTCACAGCACTCAAACACCAGCGCACCCGCTCCCAGCCTGGCTGCAGCCTAAGAGAGACTGGAATTAAATCAACAGATCTGTGTATTTGGATTGTAACCACTACACAAAGTGTGTTCCTTGCATACAAACAAACACCTTTTTTGGTTAGATTTTATTTTGGCGAAGCATTTATGGAAATTACCTTTCCAGGAAAACTGAACATTTATTTAAACAGTTGTGTGGGTAATCTGAGAGGATTTCGAAGATCCTATGGGAAGTGTCTTATAACATGCTGTAGGAGCAAGATCTTGCCATTTTGATAAGGAGAAAAACATGTATGCATTCTCCAAGCTATTTATTATGAATAATCGTGAACACAGGACAATAAAGCCTTGCATGACATGTAATGTTATAGTTCTGAAATTGCTCTCATTGTGAGATTTACCGTTTATTAAAATGACAAGCGACCAAGCCTACGATATTTTAAGCTTACCTCCAGTATAAACAAACTTTTTTTTTTCTCCCCCCTTCCTTCCAAGTTTGGGATGTGACAAATGTAATAATTAATTTTTTGTGCAAAACGATCAATTTTCTTAGTGGTTTTTTTTTTCCCACCATGTTTTGTGTGCCTTAAATGTATGTACATAAATCAGATTCCCACTTACTGCATCATAAAATGTCATTCCTTAGTAATCCAATAAAAGTTGGTTAGCCATGCAGTGCAATACATAAACTGCTACTTTTGTGAGCGTGCGTGTGTGTTTTGCAGTGTATTACAGGTCCCCTTTTGCCAGGGAAGGGATTACACAAAATAAGTGATCTAGACCAGATAAAAACATTTGTAGTCTAAAATGTTGGTAATAAAATAACTGATTATATTGTTATTACGTCAGGGTTTAAGGGTCTGGCTGTACGTAATCATCCCTTGGAACCATTATGCTTAATGAAAGAAAAGTGAGCATGCAAAAGAGAGCGTTGCCTGAAGTGAATTTTGAGGTTTTCAAGGACAACAGAACTGCGGCAAAGAACTAGGTTGAAAACACAAAGTGACTACTTTACAAGAACAAAACATCTCCAAAGTATGGTGTTAAAGATTAAACAACAAAAATGCGGCAAAGCATGCAACGCTCCGTCACTGCCAAAGAACACGAATATCTAGAACAAATGGGCAGATTAGACTAGCCTCAACTGTAAGTGCATTGGCAACTTGACCATGAGGAGGGTGCACCCTGGACTCTGCCGGCTAATGCTTTTCGTATACTCACGGGCGAGAGTCAATGACAATTATTTGCTCATCTACTTTGTACTCAAACTCTATATAATTAAAAGTAGGTACACATTTATTAAGTACTATGCTATGGAGGTTGTTTCTCTCTACCCTTCCCCCTGCCTTTTTGTTTCTTGTAGAGTATTCCTAATAATTTAGTAATCACTATAGTGAGGGTCTTATTTGGTATGTAAACAAAATAAGGCCCCACCACAGAAATAATTGTATAGTATATACATGGCACACACCGATCCACTGCAGTTGCAAGCCTCTCCACAGTGCTCCAACAATTTTTTGGGTTTCATCCTCCCATCTTACTTTTTGTCACTGTCTTGGTCTTTTAAACTCTTCCAATTCAGTCAAGTACCATCTATGTCCATATGTATGAGTGGCCCACTGCCATTTTAATTTCTTCCCCCTTGTGATGTCGCTTGTGTTTTGCTTCAAATCCATTCTTTTTCCTGTCTCTTCAGGGAATACTTCACATTGTCTGTAGCTTCTTAATTGTCTTTGAATTTAAGGTCAAGCTTCACAGCCACACGTGAGCATGGGCAGGATTCACGGGACACTTTCCTTTTGAGGCACGGAGGAAGCTTCCCTTGTGATATGTGTCCTGTTTCTCCCAAATGCGCTCCATCCCATCTTCTTTCTCCTATTGATTTGTATTGTATGTCTTTATATAGCGCCATTAATGTACATAGCGCTTCACAGTATTAATACATGTGGTAATCAAATAAATAACAGAGCATGGGAATAAGTGCTTTAGACATAAAAGTAACATTAAGGAAGAGGAGTCCCTACCCCGAGGAGCTTACAGTCTAATTGGTAGCTGGGAAAACGTACAAAGACAGTAGGAGGGAGTTCTGGTAAGTGCGTCTGCAGGGGGGCAAGCTTTAAGTATCATTGTTCAGAATATCCACAGTGCTATTCATATGCTTCTTTAAGCAAGTGTGACTTAAGGTGAGTCTTAAAGGTGGATAGAGAGGGTGCTAGTCGGGTACTTAGGGAAAGGGCATTCCAGAGGTGTGGGGCAGTCAGTGAAAAGAGTTTAAGGCGGGAGAGGGCTTTAGATACAAAGGGGGTAGAAAGAAGACATCCTTGAGAAGAACGCAAGAGTCTGGATGGTGCATATCGAGAAATTAGGGATGAGATGTAAGGAGGGGCAGAAGAATGTAAAGCTTTAAAAGTGAGGAGAAGAATGGAGTGTGAGATGCGGGATTTGATCGGAAGCCAGGAGAGGGATTTCATGAAGGGAGATGCTGAGACAGATCTAGGAAAGAGTAGAGTGATTCTGGCAGCAGCATTTAGGATAGATTGTAGGGGAGACAGGTGAGAGGCACGAAGGCCAGACAGCAGGAGGTTACAGTAATCAAGACAGGAGTATGAGGGCCTGAGTCAGAGTTTTAGCAGTCAAGCAACAGAGGAAAGGGCATATCTTTCATTAGAAAGGTTGTCATCTATTAATACTTAATGGCCAAGGTAGACTTCTATTTCTATTGTGCTCTTTGTAGAGTTGACACATTTGTTAAACATCACTTTGGTTTGACTGAGATATACAGAGGCCCACCTTCTTACTTTGCTTTGGCGAGTTCTCCAATTTGTTGCTGGACTTGTGGCAAAAATAACAATGCCATCTGCAATTTGTAGACTCAAATACTCAGTCTATTTTGATTCCTTTTTCTTCCCCATATAGACAGGGTGGAGGAGTTGGCATACTACTTTCCCCACACTGCACATTTCATGTTATAAGCCCCCATTCCCTCCCTCTTCGAAGTCCAAGCTGTCAGTCTTTCCCCCATTTTCCTCTGTGTCGCTGTCATCTATTGTCCCCCTGGATCTACATCCCAATTTCTTGACTACTTTGCAGCCTGGCTCCCTCACTTCCGACACACTGTCATACTGGGAGACTTCAACATAACTATTAACAATCCCACTGCCAACTCATCTCTCTAACCTCCTATGGTCTTTGGCAGTTGACCACCTCTCCTACTCACTGCAATGGCCACTCCCTTGACCTGGTTTACTTCTGTTCTGTGTCTAATCCCTCTTAACACACCCTTTCCTGTCTGATCCTCCCCTAACCTTCAACACGCGATGGAAACACTCCAATTGTCAACATCTCTAAAACTGCTCATCTCTACCGTTTCCTGTCCCAACTTAGCAACCCCTCTGTACAACAGCATACTGTCACCAGCCTCGGACAAAAAACTGCTCCTACTGCTACACATTGCCACCGACAATCCAAGCTACAACCTTGGCACACACCTTTCATCCGCTACCTCCAAAAGTGCTCACGCACGGCCAAACTGTTTCTGGGGGAAATCCTGCTCCAAAGCAAACGTCCTCCACTACAAATGTGATGCTCTCGGCGTACAACACTGCCCTCTCTCTTGCCAAGCAAACATACTTCTCTGCACTCACACAAACTTTGTCATCCAACTCCCTTCTCTGCCCTACACCTGCACCCTGCTCTACCCTCACAGCCGGAGACCACGCCACTTATGTCACAGATGGGATTAAGTCCATCAGACATAACATCCCTTCATTTAAAGCTCCACATGCAACACCTGTCTCTCTTCACACACCTAAATCCATACTCTGCTAATTTTCCTGTGACAGAGGATACGGTCTCCATGCTCCTCATCCTCTCGCCCTTCATCTTGCCCCCTTGATCCTTGGCACCCTAACTCACCTTTTTAATCTCTCGCGCTTATAGCACATTCCCATCTTCTTTCAAAAATGCTCTTATCACATTCTCAAGAAACCCTCACTTGACTCATCCTCCCCTCTAACCACGACACTCTCTTTTCTCCTTTACCACTAAGCAACTTGTATAGAACTGCCTGATTCACTTTCTGTCCTCCAACTCCCTGCTTTATTCTTTACAATCTGGTTTCCGTCCGCTACACTCCAGTGAGACAGTACTAACAAGTGACCAATGACCTACTCATAGCTAAATCTAAGGGTTATTTCTCCATACTAATTCTACTGAGTCTGCTGCCATTGACATTGTCAATCAGGCCCATCTTCTAAATATTCTCCAGTCCATTGGCCTACGTGATGCAGCCTTCTACTGGCTCATGTCCTACCTATCCAACCGCTCCTTCAGTATTTCCTTCTCTGGTGTTGTCTCCTCCTCTTCACTCCCTCTTTCTGTTGGAGTCCCACAAGGCTCTGTCCTTGGCCCTCTGCTCACTCTGCACCTCTCTTGGTGCACTAATACAGTCCTTTTTGGCTTGCAGTATCATCTTTATGCAGATGACACCCACATCGCTACCGTGCCTCCAACTGTCTTTCTAAAATCTCCTCCTGGATGTCTTCCCGCTACCCGAAACATGTCCAAAACAGAATACATAATCTTTCCCCACCATCAACTTTCCCTCACTGTCGACACCACAATCTCCTTGAGCCCTGTGACTAGGGGTCATTTTTTACTCTGATCTCTCCTTCATTCCTCACAAAGTCCTACTGTCTCCACCTCCGAAATATCACCACGATATGCCCTTTTCTCACTCACGATACAACTAAAATCTTAATCCACTCATGCCCCACCTCAATTACTGCAACCTTCTCTTAGGTTAAGTCCGTAGTATAGGTGCGCACGATGGAGAGCATGGTATCGCGCCTGCTGCAGAGGCAATCTGTGGCATAACTATGTGAGCAATGGGGAGGTGTGGCTGTGATGTCACGAGGATGGTTCACCCGCTTTAGCTGAACCCACCTACGTGACACGGCCACTGCGCCAAAGCACATTTGTCTTCTTGAAATGCTGTTTTGCTTCATCACGCGCACTATGGATGACCTCATAGAGGAGCCGTCTGTTGTTCGCGCTGCGACCACTAGAAACGAGGCCTTAGTTGGCATTCCCCATGTCCACCTCTCAACTCCAATCCATTCAAAATGTTCCTGCTCTACTCATCTACCTCACTCACCACTCCTGCTCCACTATGCATATCCCTACACTCGCTTCTTATAACCTCTAGTATTGCTTAAAACCTTAGTAATGAATTTACTAAAGTCTCAACACCAACCCCCAACCCCACATTTCAGCCCTTATCCACAAATATATACCTACCCCCCTCCCCCATGTTCTGCCCACACTGTCCACCTCCCCTCCCCCCCACCCCCACCTGCAAGACTTCTCCCGTGCTTCCCCCTCTCTCTGCCATTTCCTACCATGTACCATCACTCTCCCCCAACTTTGATGTTCGAAAACTCAACTCCAATCCATTCATAATGTTCCTGCTCTACTCATCTACCTCACTCACCACTCCTGCTCCACTATGCATATCCCTACACTCGCTTCTTATAACCTCTAGTATTGCTTAAAACCTTAGTAATGAATTTACTAAAGTCTCAACACCAACCCCCAACCCCACATTTCAGCCCTTATCCACAAATATATACCTACCCCCCTCCCCCATGTTCTGCCCACACTGTCCACCTCCCCTCCCCCCCACCCCCACCTGCAAGACTTCTCCCGTGCTTCCCCCTCTCTCTGCCATTTCCTACCATGTACCATCACTCTCCCCCAACTTTGATGTTCGAAAACTCACCTTTTCAAGAAAACCTCCCCTCCCCTCCAACCACATTGGGATCAGCTGTGTTGCTTGACCAATTTTAACCTTATGTAACAACCCACCCCCTCTCTCTCTCCCCACAAAAAAAACCATAATGGCTTCAGCCGTCAAGACTGGGCCATATTCTACAATGAGCAGCCATACCATCTTGTTTCAACATTGCCCCTCATTCCTTCCAGATTATAAGCGCTCACAAGAAGGGCACTCAATGCATGTTTGTCCTCACCTCAACTATTTATGCTTTTGTAGGGGGGGTGGGAAGAGAAATAAGTGTAGGGTAACATTCTCAGGCTGCGTTTATAGTGCAGGCGCATGCACCTGTGGCCCAAGCCTTCCGTACACTGATGAGGCGTGGCAGTGACGTCACCGGGCCGTTCACCCTCATTGGCTGAACCGCTCACGTGACGTGACATGGCCATTGCACAAAAAAACAAAAAACAAAATTCTGTTCACAATTCTGGCACGCAGTCGCACACTATGATAGCTACTGTATTTTGTTCGTGCTGTCGCACACACACTAATCGTGGCCATCCATAGAGGACATCAATTTCTAAAAAGCATATTCTCCTTTTCATGCTGACTGCTGTGTACCTTCCCGCT
Organism: Ascaphus truei; assembly: GCF_040206685.1. Lineage (NCBI taxonomy): Eukaryota > Metazoa > Chordata > Amphibia > Anura > Ascaphidae > Ascaphus > Ascaphus truei. Next base: position 221,681,625 of record NC_134485.1, read on the forward strand.
TCTAATCCAAATCACAAACCTTATCCAAAAATACCATAACAAAAGCCAAGTAATATTTGAATAAAAAAAAAAAGAAAAAGGGTAATTTGTTACTAATCTTAGACACCTATCTAAACCCTGTTGTAGTTCTTATTACAAGACAAGTAACTCACTATAAAAACATAAGTAAAGAACACTCCAGATTTTTTTTTTAATGAAAAACTAGAGGAAGATGGGACAAGAATTGTGGTTGGTGGGATGCAGGGGGGGGGGAAGTATTTACAAATACCTAAACAGAACAATTTATATTTTAATTCCCAGCAATTGTAAATGAAAACAATACAGCAAACAAAACTTGCAAACTGCTAAACGGTATACAAAACATAAAATATTTAGATTTTTCACCAAATGTGTGCCATGTAAGTTTGTTTTTTTCACCCCTTAAAAAAAAAAAAATCCAATTGCAAGCTTTATTCATCGATAAAAAAAGGAAACTTCCTTAGAACGACGCGCTGACTGCCCAAACAATTCAGTCATCGGGAACATGTTCCAGGTGAGATTTGATATTCCGCTCCCACAGCTTCTGGCTGTCAGAAAATCCGTGCTTTCCTTTGTTGAATGAATTTGGTCCAGCAGATGTCGGCGTATCCCTGGTGAATTCATCAAAGTGACACTCGTTAATGATGCTGTCCCGCACAGCAGGCAATGTCATTTTCCTTATAATTATTAAATATCACTATTAAAATAAAACTTTCATCAATTTGCTTCCTTTGTAAAAAAAATTAAGACACTTCTATTTTCTTCAAATACTATGCAATTATAACCGATTGTGTAAGTATTGTTATCCATTTTGGCCAGTGATGGTAGCGCAATTCATTTAAAAAAAAAAAAAAGGAAAAAATCTGGATCAAAAGTTTCCCTGCACATGCAACAGTCTACAAATCGTTTGTCGGGGACAAAGTTAAAAGGTAGTCTCACTTTACAACATGCAGTTTACAATTAGATTGTAAGCTCCTCAGAGCAAGGACTCCTCTTCCTTAATGTTACTCTTATGTCTGAAGCACTTATTCCCATGACCTGTTATTTATATTATTTGTTATATGATTACAACGTGTATTACTACTGTACTGTGAAGCGCTATGTACATTTATGGCGCTATATAAATAAAAGACATACAATACTAGTGTTAATAACATGAAAAATGTCAGCCATGTCATTTCCTCTACATTTATTCATTTACATAGGCAAGAAGCATAGAAGCAAATGACCACATAATGCTTCTTATACAGGTTGGGTACAGCCTCAAATCTAACTAGGACACAATATGGCAGTAATTCCAAAGGCAGACAAATATAGTTAAAGCATCTTTGTCTATAAAACTTTTCTGAAGTATGTGATCACTATAAAAATATGGAAAATAAGTGTGCAAAATACTATTTGTATGCACCAGTTAAGTGAGAATAAAAATGCAAAAGTAGGATAACCTTTTTAGAATAAACCTCCAAAATGTAAACAAAAATGCATGATCCACACGATGACATAGAACAGAATAATTGCAATATTGCTTTCTCTTCAGGATTATGAAGGCCAGTGTCAAAAATTAAATCACAAATCAGACGCTAAAATGCTGTGATATTTCCGCTTCTCTGCAACACCACAAATCTGTCCATTATCCCCTTTTTGGGATTTATGAACGTGCTCTTACTACACAGGGAAATAGCTTAATTCACAGTATATTAAATTGAGGGTTACTGTTTACATTGCAAGTGAGGTAACAGACTGGCTTCTGCTTCTTCTGAAATGGCACACACAATGTCATACATGATATCAAAAACCAAAAGCATTACACCTTCCTTCTGAGGTAAAGCTATGAATATCTCAATGGATTTTTTATTACATTTTATAGAACTGCTACACACAGTGCATCTACATTTGAGCTACATTTTACAAGTGATTTTGCCTGTCTTAAACGGTCTCCTACAAGCACGTTGTAAATAGAAATAAGGTTTTTAGCACGCAGTACACTGTTTTCCAACAGGGGTTCCCCGGGCATCCCTAAAAGGTTCTGTGCAATTTTTAATTTTAAAATGTAACCAAATACAGAACAATTTACACTGCATCTGATCTCAGATTCGCTATTAGAGAGGGTTGGGGTTCCTTACAATGCATCTGATCAAAGACTCACTATAAGAGAGAGTTGGGATACCGCAGAATGTCACACTATAATGATAGGGATCATCAACCAAAAAAAAAGGTTCAAAACCACTGCACTACTCATGTCAACAGGAAAATAGCACTTGAAAATTGACCCGACTCCCTGAAGGCTATTATCATCCAGCAAGCCAAGGTTGTACTATAACCACACAGCATAAACTTTAATAACCATTCACAGTATCACCTCAGGAGTATCTTCACGAGAACTTGTACAGTATATCGTTCTGTACATGTCAAGGGAACAACTTTGTATGTGACACACACACATTCAGTTTTGTGCGTATGTGGAACACAAGACATACAGGTCTTTATGACAGGCAGCATGGATCTAAACTGATGTAATACAGTCACTGCAGTTCCATGAAACTGTGGTCCTGCTTTGCTCACTGTTGCTTTCAAGAGAGTTTAATAAAAATAATAAAATATATTAAATAAAATTTACTCTAAGTGTCACCCTTAAACAAACTTGGGGACTTACGCTTTCTAAAAGCAGTGGTTTCCAACCTTTTATACATTGTGAACCCCCTGCTAGAAAATAAATGTTCTGCGAACCCCTAATTAACAAGTGTTATTGCCTACTCACCAAACCGTTTGCTTGATCCTGGCAGTATAATGTCCAGAGTTCATGGAGGGACCTCTCTCTTAAGTCCCAAACTGCACCCAAGTGTGTGCTGGCAGCGTGGCTGGTATAGCGGTCACTCAACAAAAGGAGCTTCCAAAGTGACACCTCACAATGTTTTGGAGTGGCTGATGCAAGGAACTGTGGTGCGCGACTTTGAAAGCTCCCGCGGTAGTTACTAACTATACTACCCACACTGGAGGTGCAGTTTGGGACTTTCCTAAGCACCTAATCCCTCCACAGTTTTACGAACCCACTATACTGCCGGAGATCTGCCATAACATATTTTTGGGAGCAAATCCTTCTGGAACCGCTAGGGGTTCACAAACCACTTGTTGCAAATCACTGCTCTAAACCATTTAAATTACAAGCAAATGCCCCACATCCCATTACAGATGGCATACTGCAAGTCTCTTGCTCAATGGGACAGTCACCGTATAAAAACAAACATACTTCACAGAGCAGACTCCCAAATGTTTTTTTTTTTTTTTTAAATTGCCTATAGTCTTTTTTTCTGGAAATACTTGGTTCTTAGCAACAAAAAGGCTATGAATGGAAACAAAGGAGAAACAGGTGCGCAAATCACATCAGGACATGTAAGAGAGAGTAAAAACACCAAATAGTGCAATATTGTCTACTTCAGCAAATTAGCTTCAATGCTGGAAGTTCTATAAAATTTGCACTCACGTGTTTAACGTGAAATCAGAGCGTTGTGGTTATTCAAAGTTACCAACTTATGTCTCCAGACAGGTACTCCAGATCCACACAGAGAGGGGGAAATTCCATATACAAAAAGAGGGGAAAAGCAAAATAGTATAGTACTGTTTTTAATGTTAAAAACACAAAGTATTCCACTTACATAAGTGCCTTTGTTTGAGAGCATTCAGACCACACTGGGTCACAGGGTCAGACAAAATATTCACAGCAAGCAGCATCCGCTCCACGGCCGTCACAGCAGGTACTGGGCTGGTTAAAGTTGTCCTCCACTCCAGATGTCATCAACAAGGGCTCCTTTAGTGGTAACTGATATCACCCAACACGTGTTTCCACTGTAAAGTCTTCCTCAGGGGCTAATCTAACATCCCTCTATAGATTAGCCCCTGAGGAAGACTTTACAGTGGAAACACGTGTTGGGTGATATCAGTTACCACTAAAGGAGCCCTTGTTGATGACATCTGGAGTGGAGGACAACTTTAACCAGCCCAGTACCTGCTGTGACGGCCGTGGAGCGGATGCTGCTTGCTGTGAATATTTTGTCTGACCCTGTGACCCAGTGTGGTCTGAATGCTCTCAAACAAAGGCACTTATGTAAGTGGAATACTTTGTGTTTTTAACATTAAAAACAGTACTATACTATTTTGCTTTTCCCCTCTTTTTGTATATGGAATTTCCCCCTCTCTATGTGGATCTGGAGTACCTGTCTGGAGACATAAGTTGGTAACTTTGAATAACCACGACGACGCTCTGATTTCACGTTAAACACGTGAGTGCAAATTTTATAGAACTTCCAGCATTGAAGCTAATTTTCTGAAGTAGACAATATTGCACTATTTGGTGTTTTTACTCTCTCTTACATGTCCTGATGTGATTTGCGCACCTGTTTCTCCTTCGTTTGCTGATTGAATTTGGTTTGAATTCTACGTCAGGAGCTGCACTCATTAAGGATAGTATATCATCTGTGTTACCTTTGATTTGTTGTGATATTATTTGCGCTTGATTTTTCCTTGCACATTTATGAATGGAAACACAAATATTTTAGTTCTAATGAGTTGTTATAATCAGCCGGTATCCTGTTACCCAATTTGAATTTATTAAAACTTGCAGTGTTGTTGGCGACGATTGGTACAATCAGAGAGCCTGAGAGAGGTCTGAAAGTCCTGCGCTACTCATATTACCAAACAAAGCACTTTCTTACCTTCCAATATTTTTCATGCGCATTTTTGCTTCTGGGGGCATTTCTTCTGGTTCACTCTGTAAATCACAAACATCAAGCATTAAACAAAATTAAAATGTTCAATCAAAAAGCAGCTGTTTCAATATAAAGAAAAGTTTAGCAGATGCAATTGCGACGCACGTTGATTGATACCAAATTTTAAAATAGCTTACATGTCTCAAGACATATTGAATGACTTCGAACTGACAAATTGTATTCTACTTTTAAGTATTAACATTTTCCGATTCAATTATTAATGAATGTTGGATGTAGTAATGCATCAGCATCACTTAGCAGGTGGGCGTTCTAGCCTCATCTTCCTATCAGATGTCCTACGTCTGTCTGCACTGTGCCCACCATCGCTGCCACTGCTTTTTGGTAACACACAAGATACCTTCTCCATGTTACATAGTCACATAGTAGATGAGGTTGAAAAAAAAGACATGCATCCATCAAGTCCAACCTATGTTTATTTAGACGTAAAGGTGGAAATCCATGGAAGGAAAACAACGGAGCACAGCCAGGATCCAATCAAAAATAAAATTAAAGTGGGAGCAACCATCCAAAGTGGTAAATTAGAAAGGGTTTATTAAACTTGGTAGACACATGGTAAAGAGCAGGGTACAAAACCCCCCTCTGTTTTTGTACCTCCTCTTTACCATGTGTCTACCAAGTTTAATAAACCCTTTTTAATTTACCACTTTAGATGGTTGCTCCCACTTTAATTGTATTTTTCATTGGATCCTGGCTGTGCTCCGTTGTTTTCTTTCCATGGATTTCTACCTTTACTTCCACTTCACCACATGAGGCACGCAAGACAAGTGGAACTGCAAACAGCATCAAATATGCGAGTTACTTCTATTCTCATTACTGCGTCCCCATTGTACCCTGGCTGGGTTACTATGCTCTAGGGCAGCGGTGCGCAAACTGTGGGGCGCAAACTGTGGGGCGCGACCCCCAGGGGGGGCGCGACACTGCCGACGGGGGGCGCGGGGTTTACAGAGGCCCCGCGCGCTTCCCGAAGGCACTTAAATTAAGTGCCGGGGGAGCTGCAGGGCCTCTGTAAACCTAACTTACCGTGGCTCCGGCGGCTTCCTCCCTGCGGCGCCATGGCAACGCGGCGTCAAAATGACGCTGCGAGGTCATGTGACGTCACGTTGCTATGGCAACGTGACGTCATTACGCCGGAGCGCGGGTAAGTTGGGGTTGGGGGGGCGCGGGAGCGAGGGGACAGCCGTCAGGGGGGCGCAGGGAAAAAAGTTTGCGCCCCCCTGCTCTAGGGTGTTATCCAAGTGTTTGTTGCATAGACAGTGTTAATAGTGTTATGACCCTGGTCTTTTCACTCACCAAATTGGATTCAGTATTTTATACTTTCCATCCATCAATGAGCTGCATTGTGACTCAGAGGTGCTGTTCTTTGATTATTGATGTTTTCCACACAGGAACTTATTCATCTTCATTTGATATTAACCCTCCCTTATTTTTTGATGCACTGTTTTTCTGGGGACCTTTGAGCCCTCATTACACAATTATACGTTTATTTAGACGACAGATACTTTATCCTATATCTATACTTACTTATTGACCCAGAAGAAGGCAAACAGAAAACCCCAGTGACATATCATCCAATGATATCTCATAAGGGGAAAAATAAATTCCTCCCTGACTCCAAGAATTGGCAATCGGATTACTCCCCGGATCAACTTCCTTCCCATGTATACTTATTTGGTATATACACAGACTTGCCCAACATTACACCGACTTGGTTTATATAACTGGTAGGCCCAAACCTTTAAGCAGCTACAGCACACCTCAGGATTAATATATGAAGCAACCGACAGAATTCCTAGGAAGATTAACATATACACTATTCTAAAGCTCTTCTAACCTATGTGCATGTTCAGACCTTTTTAAAATAGACATATTTTTAAATCTTGATAAGAATATATAATATTGCCATGGACTTTAGGTACAGGTAAAGCATTACAAATGTTAACGTGGTGCCTCAAGTCAACTGACTTACATCATCTTCGTTAAATACTGCTGCCACTGAACTCTTTTTTGCAACTGGGGCTGGAGCAACCTCTTTGGGTTTCTGAAATAATAGAGAACAGATGTGAGAATATACGTCGGCAGGACATAAATGAACATGGCTTGTTCCATTCTATTTCCCCATGACCTATTCTAAGATACAAGCTTCTATTAATACGATTAGAGCTCACTGACATTTAGACCACGTGTCTGGCACTGTACACTGTTCCTGCCAACACAGGCGGCGAGAAAATGAACCATAAAATATAGCACAGCATAAACCAAATAAACATTATTATTAAAGTCAATTATCGTGTTATTTCATTTAAATATTCCATTAATATTGAATGGCGAATGTTGAAAAGAGGATGGATAGGAAAAATGGGAGTGGGTAAATCATTTTTTATTTATTACATAGAACAGACAGCAAAAGGGAAACGAGGGGAGAAAATAAGCAATTAAGCAAAAAGCAGACTTTATATCGAGCATACTTAAGTTTGCAATTCAGCATTAAATTAAAGCTGGACATTACTGTACATCACCAAACTATGTAAACCACTGTAAGGTTTACAGATCTAAGGAGTGGGGGTATGGGGTATATAGGCTAAAACACTCAATGGTTGCACATACAAATTCAAATCAAATCGCCCCAGTCCTACTTACACTGGCTGCAAGCTTCATGGATATGGAGGGTTGCTTTTTTACACTCTGTCCTCCTATGGCAAATCCAATCTTGGAGACTTTCGGTGGACATGGCTGGGTGCTGGGGTCCTGGGAGGACTTATCAGCCGATCTTTTTTCAGTGCTGCGGTTTGAACTTTCCCCTCCATTGCTGGAAGAAACAGTCTTAGTTTTCACAGCTTTTTCTGCCTCTTCTTCTGATCCTGGTGAAGTTGAAACAACTTACCAAGATGAGCATTTTTTACTGAGCTGAATGATGGGAACAGCAACCACAAAAAAAAAAAAAGCACCAAGAGGGACCTTAGTATTGGTGTAGGCAAAAAACCTACACCTACCTACAGGTTTACAGGGAAACGCATACAGGTGAACATAAACAGATTGACAGGTTTTATCTAGTCATTAAATACAAAATGTAATATATCAAAATAACGAGCAGAGAGATGCAAATATACATGATATTATACAGGAGACCCAGGTTTTATTTTACTGAAAAGAATCATATTAACAACACTAAATCAGCAAGGGGTGATAACAGATGCCCCGGGATCAGGGTACTGACAATACTGGAGCAGGATGATGAGAACACGCAGACAGACAATACTGGAGCAGGATGATGAGAACACACAGACAGACAATACTGGAGCAGGATGATGAGAACACACAGACAGACAATACTGGAGCAGGATGATGAGAACACGCAGACAGACAATACTGGAGCAGGATGGTGAGAACACGCAGACAGACAATACTGGAGCAGGATGATGAGAACACACAGACAGACAATACTGGAGCAGGATGGTGAGAACACGCAGACAGACAATATTGGAGCAGGATGAAGAGAACACGCAGACAGACAATACTGGAGCAGGATGAAGAGAACACGCAGACAGACAATACTGGAGCAGGATAATGAGAACACAGACAATACTGGAGCAGGATGATGAGAACACACAGACAGACAATACTGGAGCAGGATAATGAGAACACGCAGACAGACAATACTGGAGCAGGATGATGAGAACACGCAGACAGACAATACTGGAGCAGGATGATGAGAACACGCAGACAGACAATACTGGAGCAGGATGGTGAGAACACGCAGACAGACAATACTGGAGCAGGATGATGAGAACACGCAGACAGACAATACTGGAGCAGGATGAAGAGAACACGCAGACAGACAATACTGGAGCAGGATAATGAGAACACAGACAATACTGGAGCAGGATGATGAGAACACACAGACAGACAATACTGGAGCAGGATAATGAGAACACAGACAATACTGGAGCAGGATGATGAGAACACGCAGACAGACAATACTGGAGCAGGATAATGAGAACACAGACAATACTGGAGCAGGATGATGAGAACACACAGACAGACAATACTGGAGCAGGATGATGAGAACACACAGACAGACAATACTGGAGCAGGATGATGAGAACACGCAGACAGACAATACTGGAGCAGGATGATGAGAACACGCAGACAGACAATACTGGAGCAGGATGATGAGAACACACAGACAGACAATACTGGAGCAGGATAATGAGAACACACAGACAGACAATACTGGAGCAGGATGATGAGAACACGCAGACAGACAATACTGGAGCAGGATGATGAGAACACGCAGACAGACAATACTGGAGCAGGATGATGAGAACACACAGACAGACAATACTGGAGCAGGATGATGAGAACACACAGACAGACAATACTGGAGCAGGATGATGAGAACACGCAGACAGACAATACTGGAGCAGGATGATGAGAACACGCAGACAGACAATACTGGAGCAGGATGATGAGAACACGCAGACAGACAATACTGGAGCAGGATGATGAGAACACGCAGACAGACAACACTGGGACTTGGGAAGTGAATACACATACAGTATACATCATAGGGTGATAAGGACACCACGGGGATCAGGGTGGTGGTAACACTGGCATGTTTAGGATCGGGGTGGTGATGGTAACACGGGCATGTTTAGGATCGGGGTAGTGGTGGTAACACGGGCATGTTTAGGATGAGGGTGGTGGTGGTAACACGGGCATGTTTAGGATGAGGGTGGTGGAGGTAACACGGGCATGTTTAGGATCGGGGTGGTGGAGGTAACACGGGCATGTTTAGGATCGGGGTGGTGGAGGTAACACGGCATGTTTAGGATCGGGGTGGTGATGGTAACACGGGCATGTTTAGGATGAGGGTGGTGGTGGTAACACGGGCATGTTTAGGATGAGGGTGGTGGAGGTAACACGGGCATGTTTAGGATCGGGGTGGTGGAGGTAACACGGGCATGTTTAGGATCGGGGTGGTGGAGGTAACACGGGCATGTTTAGGATCGGGGTGGTGGAGGTAACACGGGCATGTTTAGGATCGGGGTGGTGGAGGTAACACGGGCATGTTGAGGATCGGGGTGGTGGAGGTAACACGGGCATGTTTAGGATCGGAGTGGTGGAGGTAACACGGGAATGTTTAGGATCGGGGTGGTGATGGTAACACGGGCATGTTTAGGATGAGGGTGGTGGTGGTAACACGGGCATGTTGAGGATCGGGGTGGTGGAGGTAACACGGGCATGTTTAGGATCGGAGTGGTGGAGGTAACACGGGCATGTTGAGGATCGGGGTGGTGGAGGTAACACGGGCATGTTGAGGATCGGGGTGGTGGAGGTAACACGGGCATGTTGAGGATCGGGGTGGTGGAGGTAACACGGGCATGTTTAGGATCGGAGTGGTGGAGGTAACACGGGAATGTTTAGGATCGGAGTGGTGGAGGTAACACGGGAATGTTTAGGATCGGAGTGGTGGAGGTAACACGGGCATGTTTAGGATCGGGGTGGTGGAGGTAACACGGGCATGTTGAGGATCGGGGTGGTGGAGGTAACACGGGCATGTTTAGGATCGGAGTGGTGGAGGTAACACGGGCATGTTGAGGATCGGGGTGGTGGAGGTAACACGGGCATGTTGAGGATCGGGGTGGTGGAGGTAACACGGGCATGTTTAGGATCGGAGTGGTGGAGGTAACACGGGCATGTTTAGGATCGGAGTGGTGGAGGTAACACGGGAATGTTTAGGATCGGGGTGGTGGAGGTAACACGGGCATGTTTAGGATCGGGGTGGTGGAGGTAACACGGGCATGTTGAGGATCGGGGTGGTGGAGGTAACACGGGCATATTTAGGATCGGAGTGGTGGAGGTAACACGGGCATGTTGAGGATCGGGGTGGTGGAGGTAACACGGGCATGTTTAGGATCGGAGTGGTGGAGGTAACACGGGCATGTTTAGGATCGGAGTGGTGGGGGTAACACGGGCATGTTTAGGATCGGGGTGGTGGAGGTAACACGGGCATGTTTAGGATCGGAGTGGTGGAGGTAACACGGGCATGTTTAGGATCGGAGTGGTGGAGGTAACACGGGCATGTTTAGCATCGGAGTGGTGGAGGTAACACGGGCATGTTTAGGATCGGGGTGGTGGGGGTAACACGGGCATGTTTAGGATGAGGGTGGTGGGGGTAACACGGGCATGTTTAGGATGAGGGTGGTGGGGGTAACACGGGCATGTTTAGGATCGGGGTGGTGGAGGTAACACGGGCATGTTTAGGATCGGAGTGGTGGAGGTAACACGGGCATGTTTAGGATCGGGGTGGTGGGGGTAACACGGGCATGTTTAGGATCGGGGTGGTGGAGGTAACACGGGCATGTTTAGGATCGGAGTGGTGGAGGTAACACGGGCATGTTTAGGATCGGAGTGGTGGAGGTAACACGGGCATGTTTAGGATCGGGGTGGTGGGGGTAACACGGGCATGTTTAGGATCGGGGTGGTGGAGGTAACACGGGCATGTTGAGGATCGGGGTGGTGGAGGTAACACGGGCATGTTTAGGATCGGAGTGGTGGAGGTAACACGGGAATGTTTAGGATCGGGGTGGTGGAGGTAACACGGGCATGTTTAGGATCGGGGTGGTGGAGGTAACACGGGCATGTTTAGGATCGGGGTGGTGGGGGTAACACGGGCATGTTTAGGATCGGGGTGGTGGTGGTAACACGGGCATGTTTAGGATGAGGGTGGTGGAGGTAACACGGGAATGTTTAGGATGAGGGTGGTGGAGGTAACACGGGCATGTTTAGGATCGGGGTGGTGGAGGTAACACGGGCATGTTTAGGATCGGGGTGGTGGAGGGAACACGGCATGTTTAGGATCGGGGTGGTGATGGTAACACGGGCATGTTTAGGATGAGGGTGGTGGTGGTAACACGGGCATGTTTAGGATGAGGGTGGTGGTGGTAACACGGGCATGTTTAGGATGAGGGTGGTGGTGGTAACACGGGCATGTTTAGGATGAGGGTGGTGGTGGTAACACGGGATGTTTAGGATGAGGGTGGTGGTGGTAACACGGGCATGTTTAGGATGAGGGTGGTGGTGGTAACACGGCATGTTTAGGATCGGGGTAGTGGATGTAACACGGGCATGTTTAGGATCGGGGGGGTAGTGATGGTAACACAGGCATGTTTAGGATGAGGGTGGTGGTGGTAACACGGGCATGTTTAGGATGAGGGTGGTGGAGGTAACACGGGCATATTTAGGATGAGGGTGGGTGGTGGTGGTGGTAACACGGCATGTTTAGGATAGGGGGGTGGTGGTGGTAACACGGGCATGTTTAGGATGAGGGTGGTGGTGGTAACACGGGCATGTTTAGGATGAGGGTGGTGGAGGTAACACGGCATGTTTAGGATCGGGGTAGTGATGGTAACACGGGCATGTTTAGGATCGGGGGGTAGTGATGGTAACACGGGCATGTTTAGGATCGGGGTAGTGATGGTAACACGGGCATGTTTAGGATCGGGGGGTAGTGATGGTAACACGGGCATGTTTAGGATGAGGGTGGTGGAGGTAACACGGGCATGTTTAGGATGAGGGTGGTGGAGGTAACACGGGCATGTTTAGGATAGGAGGGTGGAGGTAACACTGGCATGTTTAGGATCGGGGTAATGGAGGTAACACGGGCATGTTTAGGATCGGGGTGGTGGAGGTAACACGGGCATGTTTAGGATGAGGCACGGGCATGTTTAGGATGAGGGTGGTGGAGGTAACACGGGCATGTTTAGGATGAGGGTGGTGGAGGTAACACGGGCATGTTTAGGATGAGGGTGGTGGGGGTAACACGGGCATGTTTAGGATGAGGGTGGTGGGGGTAACACGGGCATGTTTAGGATGAGGGTGGTGGGGGTAACACGGGCATGTTTAGGATGAGGGTGGTGGAGGTAACACGGGCATGTTTAGGTTGAGGGTGGTGGGGGTAACACGGGCATGTTTAGGATCGGGGTGGTGGGGGTAACACGGGCATGTTTAGGATGAGGGTGGTGGAGGTAACACGGGCATGTTTAGGATGAGGGTGGTGGGGGTAACACGGGCATGTTTAGGATCGGGGTGGTGGAGGTAACACGGGCATGTTTAGGATGAGGGTGGTGGAGGTAACACGGGCATGTTTAGGATGAGGGGGGTGGTGGTAACACATATACACACTCTCCATATCACCTCCTCCTCGCTCCTTGCTGTCCGCCATCTTCCCAAGCTCTGCCTGCGCAGCGGTGACGTCACGGCTCAAACCCCTCCCCCCGAGTTACCATAGAGATTGCAGCTCAGGCTAGAGAGGCCCCGGGCGCTTCCGGGGGGCGCAGCGAATAAGTGTTGGAGGTCCCCAGTGTCTTGCACTGTGGCCCCGCACACAGACACCACGTAACAGGACTGTGCAGCAAATACAGCATGTGAATGGGGAAGCCTGTGTTATACGTTACAACCGGTGGCCGAAGTGGCTTATTAAGAGCCTTGTCCAGGGTGGCACTGAGCGGGGGGTTCGGGCGCGCTCACGCTGGCCTCGATGAAACACATTGCGGCAAATGTGTGTGGCCAGCGTGAGCATGCGCGGCGCTTAGATGCTTGCAGAGGAAGCACATTTGAATTTGCTGCTCGCCAGCGCGTCACGTGAGCAGGGTTGCCACCTTCAACTGATGGCCAACCTGGAGATTTTTTTTTTTTTAAATGACACTGTGATGCCATGACAACGGGATGCTATGTAATGTCACGAGGCGTCAAGTTGCCATGACAATGTGGCACTGCATGACATCCTGACATAATGTAGGGTTTCATTGTCATGGCAACGGGCGTCACGTGATGCTGTTACATCACATGATGTTCCTGTTGGCATGGCAACGCAGCGCCATTTGATGCCGCGCAGCCATATTGCCAGTAGTTGCAGGGGGAGATGCCGGGAGACATTGCTGTTGCGGGCACTTTTGCTGTGTTAATGGTATGTGGAATTGTATATTACCTTACGCCATTTCTATTATTTATAACTAACGCTGATGACAATTGTTGCAGACAGAGTCGTCGCTGATCAATATAAATTTATTACAATGGTTTATCTCAGTTTACTTTGAGTTAATTTAACAAAGACTCACACTTATGGAAAGATAACATGGGTGTTGAGGCGACACCTAGGCCCATATTATTATATATGCCGTGAATTAAGAGCCAGTGGGAAGATGGCATCTCTCACTGTCATACTGAATGGAGGACAGAGAGTAGCTGGAAGAAAGAAGAGGATGTTTATACATGAGACTAAATTTAAGGAGAATAACAATCTCACAAAATGTAAAGTGTGTGGAAAGCATCTTGAATCACTAGCGGCGGCAGCAATACATTGCCACAACTCAAAATACACGTGTGTGTGTGTGTTTCCCTTTGGGATAGCAATAAATGGGGAATATATATATATATGGTGTAAAACTCTATAAGATAAAGGAGACTTTTGGTTTACATCCTTTGATCAAATAATGCCAAGCCTGCTAACCACGTCAAGGTAAGTCTCTAAAGCAGGTCCCTACGCTAAATGCATACTAATGTTATGTGAAATGAACCCAGAAGGGGTTAATATATCCAAGCATAGGCTTATATAACCTAGTGCAATTAAAAACTGGTATATACCAGTGAAGATACTCACATGTCTGCAAGTAAAGTGAATAGTGAAATACAGGGACCTTGCTGGGAGATTATATACATAGAAGGAGGAGGGGCTGGCCTCCACAAGCTGCCCAATAAGCAATTGCAGGGATATATATATATACATACACACATACAGTCATGTGAAAAAGAAAGTACGGGGACTTCCGGTAACGTCGTCGAGTATGGCTGCTTAGAAGAGGAGCTCCCGAGTACCCTCCTAAGAACATTATAAGAACGAGCACTCACTGCAGCCGAAATTCCTCCAAACCGCCTCCGAACCCACACAAGCCACGAAGGTAATGGCGAACAAACCCAAGCCACCGCAGAACCAAGGGGTTTACCGCTATTTCCCCCCTGTGAAGCGCCCGCCGGAACTAACATCCGAGATCCAAGATGGTGTTGAGGGACCCGCGCGGGCTGAGGCGGGAGCTGCACAGAACTTACCCGACCTCGAATTACCGGCGCAGGGTCTGGGCAAAGAATACTTTGAATCCCTCTTCCAATAAATGCGGAAGGGATTCCAGAAAGATATATCCACTGCCCTAGGACTAAGATCGGATATCCGCTGCCTTACCACACGCACAGAAGAACTGGAAACCATAATGGAGGAGGTCCTCCTGACCCAGTCAAATGCAGAAGACGAAGTGGTCAGACTAGGCCACGCTGTAAACGAGCTCAAGGATGCCCTGGAGGATCAGGAGAACAGAGCGCAGACAGAATCTGCGCATAAGAAATATCCCTGAGTCTGTCTATCCTGACGACCTCCAGGGCTACCTCCGCAGAACCTTCCTAACACTGGTCCCGAACTCTCAGATCACGACCTTCAGATGGACCGGGCGCACCGTGCTCTAGCCCCCAGATCAGCAAACCCAAATCGCCGCACGGATGTAATAGTAAAGTTACATACCTACTCTGCCAAAGAAAAAATCATG
Organism: Ascaphus truei; assembly: GCF_040206685.1. Lineage (NCBI taxonomy): Eukaryota > Metazoa > Chordata > Amphibia > Anura > Ascaphidae > Ascaphus > Ascaphus truei. The sequence continues at coordinate 221,697,022 of NC_134485.1, forward strand.
TCTGCCAGCAGATGGATAAGCGACCTCCAGATGGATAATAACCCTATCCAAATTTTTGGGGACCTTTCCAGGGTCACCATCGACAGACGCAGGGAGATGAAGCCCCTCACGACGATCCTCCGGGACAGAGGCATCAAATACAGATGGGGCTTCCCCTTTAAGCTTGTTGTCCTCAAAGACGGCCGCTACCATTCCATCTCCAGGCCTGAAGAATCCCCAGAGTTCCTGAAGTCGCTGGGTCTATTTCCCCCCCCCCCCCTTGACCCCACCCAGCGGGACCGAGAGATGCCCCTCAGAGATCCAGAAAGTCCCGAAGCCGCAGAGACCCCCTGTGTATCCCTTCGACTAGCAAATCAGAGGCAGCCGTAACTTACCTCTTTGGCCCTACATCCAACTAAAAAAAAGGGAAGAATAAGTGTTAGGACCAGTATGTCAGGCCAGAGTCTGCACTCATGTTAAGCTTCCATTTTGTATGGTCATAACTAGTTAAGATTCTGTAGTCAGCCTTTTTGCTGAAATATAATTCATAAATGCACTCAGTTTCTCTGCTAAATTGCATTTCATTCTTCCTGGCCAGGATATCACTAGATACTTTTGTAAGGTCAATTTCCTGGTGTTTTAGTAGAATATAATAGAATGGTTCTCTGCAAGAAGCAAGAATAATGTAATAAAAGTTGCTAAGACTCAAGGTCTCTTTTGATAACAGACAATGAATAAGCTATGTATTCAGAACATTGCTTGTATTGAAAAGGGACACATCTCAAAAGTCACGCCACTTATATGTCCTGCCCCTAAATCACGCCTCTAATTAAAGCTACGCCCGACACACCTAGTATACGCCTATGTCACGCCTATGATACGCCTATGTTACGCCTCTAACTAATATCTTTTTTTATTCTGTATAAAAACCATTACCCTATGAGTAATAAATTGAGACAAAGGATTTGAAACCTGGCGTGCGTTACGTTTCATTTGGTTCGTCTCCCAGGCCTGAAAAGTTCACCGAAGACCGGAGATAACAGTTGCAGGGCGTGAAGCTTCCTGGGAAGTCTGCTGCAAAACGGTTGCAGATGGTGTAGTATCCAGTCACAAGGCTTCAGTGTACCTGGCAGGGGAAAGGTTCCTCTCGGTGCTGAAGCCAGGGGAGGAAATAACGGATTTTCCTTTCAGTTTTGGTGTCTAGAAGTGGGAAGTTCACAGAGGTTGTGAGTATATATGTAAATTTTTATATATGATGCTTCACCCCCTCTGGGAATTTAATAGAGCTAAATTGTGACTGAAGAATTGGGATAGGCCCTTTTAAACAGAATTTTTGGTTAGAGTCCAGTAAATTCTGTGCACGACTGGACTGTTATCTCTGATCTAGCTGAACGATCATTGTATATTGTGTAAGTATAAATATTGCAATTATTTGTCATAATTTAGCTGTTTTTCTTTAAGCCACTAATGGGTGCTTGCATGAGTAAGAGTGACTCTGGACGGAAGCCTAGGAATGTACAAATTTTAAATGCGAGTGTAAATCTGGTCTGATTCCTGAGGAATTTGTTGCTCAGACAGCTAGTCATTACCCGTTTTGTCGAATATGCAGAAGGTTGTTCTTGGCAGAATAATGGTGTCTGTTTTAATTGTGGTGGTTTTGGTCATTGGCAGAGAGTGTGCCCATATCAGAGTCAGAAGCAGGGAAGTGCTGCTTTGCCCGTGGGGCTCAGAGTGAAAGTCTCTGTAAAAAAAACAAAAAAACACCGCTACTTTATGTAAAGCTTGTTTGTAACCCTGATGAATTTTTCCTGAATGATTTCTTGTGTGAAATTCATGCTGATTAACATCTGTACAAAAAATATGAATATTAGTTGCTCATGATGAAATCTAAATTTTAAAAGGTTTTAAAAAGGTGTACACCGAATAAGGGAGAAATGCCTCACAACGGAAGGGGAGTATATTCAGCTCAGTCCCTGGTTATAGTTTGAAAAGTTTATTCGTCCTGGCCAGGCGGATACTTTTTAAACCGGACACATTTCTTTTCGTGTGTGATATTTCTATCTTAATAAAAGGAGGGGCACAGCCTCTCTCTTACAGTTTAAAGAATGCGAAGCATTCACATTAAAATTAACTAGCTCTGTGCTTAAGCAGTTTAATCATGAGAAAAAGGTAATGTAGAACTGTCTTCTTTTCCGTAAAGCAGTAAGATAACACATTTCAATTTTATTTCTACAGGATTAAGATGTTTTTGTTTAAAATGCTGGTAAGAGCTCATAAGCACTGTTTGAATTAATATATTGCATTATATATATATATAACGCCATTAATGTACATAGCGCTTCAAAAGGAGGGTGTCCGTGGTGTGAGCGGAGTGTGATAATATCTGCCTTTAGCAGCATGGAGGTCAGTTATTTTAGCGAGAATTGTCTCCGTTAAATAAGCAGTGTAGAAGCCATACAAGACAGGTAGGGTCAAGCTTGCTGTTTATTTAGTCATGGTATAACTGTTGCATGTTTGAAGATATTTTGTTTAGCTTTAAAGAGGGCATAGTTAAAACGGGATAGCAATTGTATTGATGGAAGTTTGCAGGAGTATGAGATTTCTTGCAGAAGGCATTCAGGTGAATGAATGAAGGAATGTTGCATGCTCTTGTTGGCATAGACTTGGTGTTTATAAGTAATTTAAAATATTCCCGTTATTTAATCTTTGAAAGACCATACAAAATGCAGTTTTAGGACAGCGTGGAAAGCTTCATATTTAACATTAAACTAACGTTAGAATCCCCTGCGTGAGGATTAATCCAGCAGTTAATATGAATTAGACAGCGAAACCCGTTATCTGTACTGTGGAATTCCTGGCTGTTTTCCCAGAAGAAAAAAAAAGAGGCGCTTTGAAAATTATTTTTTTCTTTTTAAAGTCAGAGTGTCTTTTAAAGTTAATGCTGGCCATGTGCTCAGCACTTTGCAAAGAGTTCAAAATTATTTGTCTATTTTAAAAGGAAATCTTTTGTTCAGGATTTCAGGATTTTTTCTTATATTGTAAATGCCACAGTTGTTAAAAGACCTACTGCAGGCTTTTTCTTTTAACACAAGCAGTAAATAATGTTGTAGTCACAACACATACAAATCTATTTACCAGTTTAATATTGCTATATATCAAAGCAACCTGTTTTCATAATTTTTTTTGTATTTTTGTATTTTTGTTCACATATATAGATAATATATGAACTAAAGAGGGGAGACACATACATAGGTTATTGAATTTATTATAACAATGTTAACTCCAAGAGCTGACAGGCCCCTGGTAAATAATAATACCTTTGCAGATGTCACAGCAAAGCAGGTAGCAAGCCGTCCCTATGTTGAGGGATATATAATATCTGCCAAATTTATCATTTTGTAACCATTTATTTGTTTTTGGGTATGTCCTGGAAATAGAGTTAAAGGACAGGGGATATATTATTGCAAGTGTAATTGCATAAGTGAACAGGGTATATATTATATACAGGGCATTTCACATTTTTTTTTTTTAGCAGAATAGTTACAGTGGAGTGCTTGAGGTGAAAGCCAGGAGTGACTGTGGGTGTGGGACAATAGCCATGAGTGCAGGCTGTTGGGATGCTTGACTTGTGGGTGAGTTTTAAGGTTAGTTAGTATTAAATGACTAAAAGGTTGACACCATTTGCATCAGAAAAAATGGCAGATGGCAGTTAGGTATGAATGAGAGTAAGTGTGTATTGGGAGAAGAGAGATTGATTTGTAGTTTGAGATAGTGTTTTTGTCCCCATTTTTTAAGATTGGGACAACTCTAGCAGTTTTCCAGGTCTTAGGGATAAGCCTGCAGACAGGATAGAATTGATTATGGAAGCAATTGGTTTGGCACAGGCTGAGGTACCAAGTTTTAGGAACTTGGATTGTAGCAAAGTCAAGTCCATATTGGTTGCTTAATTTAAAATTTGAGGAGCGTTAATATGGAATATCTCTGTTTAATATTGTGGATGCTAATAATAGTAGTAACAATATTAATACAAGAATTTATTTCTAGGTATAAATTCTCTCCCTATGAGACACTTATGGGATGAGTTATGACCATCAGTAGTTCAAAGTAACTAATTAAGGACCATGTTATTGGTAATAAAACAATTAATAAGTATTGCATGCAACTAATATATATTTTTGAGTCTTTCTAGGCACAGGTTAAAGCTGAAAGTGCACCTACGCAAGACGGGTTAATGGTCAAGCATTTTCTACGCAAGCACGCTCTTCATCCCAGATGAAAAGGCCATTTAGATGCTACTCATCACCAGCATTGCAGTAAAAATTTCTTATCATCATGGATACACATCAAGCACGTCAAAATAGTGCCAGCCTAGGCACAAACAGCTAATAAAGACAAAGACACAGCGCCTGCAAATAAGTGTTTTGATGGACACAATACTCTCTGACCACTAATCATCAAGGGAGAAAGGTTATAGGCAAAAAATGTCCAGGCCTCAACACACGAACTTTGAACTTTTTATTTTTACAGGTTTTTATTATTTTTCAGTTACAATGTATGCTCCATTATGTTTGTGTACGTGGCGTCCCATAAGGATGACAAAATAGTATAACGTATTATTTGTTTAACTTTGTTTATTTTGTTTGGATTTCTAGGTTAATAGAATCTCCCTGCAGAATGATATCCCGGTGGGAGAATGCTTTATCAGTCAAACACACAGTTATGTTAATTGTTCACACGTAGAGTTAGAAACAGAAGAGATGCACCCAATACACAAGTGCTAAAAAGTAGTCTATGGGAAGAATATGTTTCAAGGAATTTATTCCCAAATGTAGGAGTTGGGTTACTGTATGACAGGTTTACAGGGATATCCTAAATCATACAGCCACAGACATTTACTCATTTAACCAAGAATAGGTTTAGTTTAAATTAATGACCCCGCAGAATAAAATAGCTCTAGACTATATTTTAGCCTCAAAAGGAGGGGCATGTATGCGCCCTAGTTAAAGCACAATGTTATGTATTTTATCCAGGATTTAGGGACCATGGGGACTTGGTGGTTGGATTGATTTGCTTTGAGCGAAGCTAGCGAATGTTTTTGTATGTGTGTGTTTGTCCTACTCATTGCTCTCTATGTATTAAGTACAGCAAAACTCTGATCCAGAAGTGCGTTGCAACCCCCACCGACGCTATGCCTCTCTGCGGTGATGATGTCGCCAGTCCCCCAGAAGAAGAGACCAAAGAAGAAATCAACTGGGCTGATATAATGGCCGGAAAAGAAAGGAATGCAGTTATGCACAACTTGGACATCTTGGTCCATCAGGACTATGAAATGGTTAACTGTTCTGTTCTTTAAATAGACTGTCTCTTAAGGATATGGGAGGACTGAGAAGACTGGATATGAGGAAGGTGGGAGGTCACAAAGGGACGTGAGTCAACCACAAGGAAAGGATCACAAGTCAGACATTTTGACCATAGCAGCCATCTTGGTCCGTTTTGCCATTCTGAGTAAATGCAGTATGAAAGATGTGTGCAAGAAGAATGTTTGTGCAGTCGCTCTTAGCAGAAATTAGCCCCCACCAATTCTCACAAATAGCTGACCCTTAGATTATGTGACATATTCTAATCTATAGAAATATTTAATGATATATATATATATATATATATATATATATATATATTTATTGGTTGTGTGGCATGTGGGCCACTAAGATTGTACCCTGCAATCACACTGCCCTTTGTTATCTGGGTTTCATCCTTCCCACTTTCTATGTATCTGACACATTACCCCAAGGAAGGCTGAGAAATCGAAAAGATCTGACCAGGACCATTAGTTCAACTCGCATTGCAGCTGGGGTTTTTATACCTAGTTTAGGTGTTCTGGATCTCTATTCTAAATTAAGTGAGCTGATGGTAAATATTGATGATGCTCTTAATCAGACAAGTGATGCTATTATCCGTCTGACTAATGAACAAGAGCAGATCCGAACAGTATTATTACAGAATAGAATGGCTCTTGATTATCTGCTAGCCTCACAAGGAGGTGTTTGTAAACTTGTAGGACAGAAGTGCTGTGCCTATATTGAAGATGAGTCTGGCGCTATTCATAAAGATATGGATGAGTTACAGGAAATTCAAGCAAGGATGCGTAAAGAATCCTCAGGCCTTAACTTAAATTGGATGTCAGGACTCACTAGTTGGATTGGAGAATTGGGTATGAAAATTCTCTATGGTTTTATTGTAGTGATTAGTATAATCGCAGCAATTTTTGTAATTTTCACTGTGCTAAGTGTGCAATGCTTTCATTTGTCTCAAGGAAACCTTCAGTTTCATCTCAAGGCATGTATGCAACTAATAATTCATATGTGGCCATGAACAGAGTCTATGATACTATTGGTCCCCATAAGGCCATTGTCATAGAGAAGCGTACCTAGTAAGGGTATTTGTTCTTTTAGAGAACAAAAAGGAGGGATTGTTAGGACCAGTATGTCAGGCCAGAGTCTGCACTCATGTTAAGCTTCCATTTTGTATGGTCATAACTAGTTAAGATTCTGTAGTCAGCCTTTTTGCTGAAATATAATTCATAAATGCACTCAGTTTCTCTGCTAAATTGCATTTCATTCTTCCTGGCCAGGATATCACTAGATACTTTTGTAAGGTCAATTTCCTGGTGTTTTAGTAGAATATAATAGAATGGTTCTCTGCAAGAAGCAAGAATAATGTAATAAAAGTTGCTAAGACTCAAGGTCTCTTTTGATAACAGACAATGAATAAGCTATGTATTCAGAACATTGCTTGTATTGAAAAGGGACACATCTCAAAAGTCACGCCACTTATATGTCCTGCCCCTAAATCACGCCTCTAATTAAAGCTACGCCCGACACACCTAGTATACGCCTATGTCACGCCTATGATACGCCTCTAACTAATATCTTTTTTTATTCTGTATAAAAACCATTACCCTATGAGTAATAAATTGAGACAAAGGATTTGAAACCTGGCGTGCGTTACGTTTCATTTGGTTCGTCTCCCAGGCCTGAAAAGTTCACCGAAGACCGGAGATAACAGTTGCAGGGCGTGAAGCTTCCTGGGAAGTCTGCTGCAAAACGGTTGCAGATGGTGTAGTATCCAGTCACAAGGCTTCAGTGTACCTGGCAGGGGAAAGGTTCCTCTCGGTGCTGAAGCCAGGGGAGGAAATAACGGATTTTCCTTTCAATAAGGAAAGAGAAAAAGGCGACCCCCATTTCTGGAATGTTACAAAGCCTTCAGTCCGCCTGACGAGCAAGCCCAGCTGTACGGATGCTCACACCTGGACACTTCTATCCCCCCCTTCCTCCCCCCCAACCACCCTCTTCCCTCCCACCCTCCCCCCATCATCCTCCAGCTGCCCCACATCTGAACTCACCTAGAAGGGCCCACCCGCCGAAGCTCCAGTCACGTCTCGACGCCTGCTTGCCCCTTCTCGCACACGGATCTCCGCTAACACCAGGTCCTTAGTCGCTGGGGCCCGAGTGAGGAGCCCGCCTACCCGACATAGAACCACCGCTCCGAACCAGAGATCACCTTCACACCTCATCCGTTCACTCCTTCGACGCTGCGGAACTTTCCTAACCGAATGCTCAGCAGGAGAGGATTTGTACAACTTTGCCCCTGCTCGATGCTTAAAAGGCACCTTTTTGCGGCTGGACCCTTCCCTGGACACTGGCTCCTGCATCTGCCATAGCACCGAGCGCAAACTATGCTTGGTGGAAGGTTGTATATACCCTCCCTACGCACCCACGAAGCCTACCACTACTTACCCCCTTCCCCCCTCTCCATTGTTACTCCCCGACTACCCCATCCCTCCCACTCTCCAAGACTCTAGATTTAAACACGGAAAATATCAATCAAACTAAACATAGGACGTCTCCCTCACCCAAACCAATACATAGAATTCCTCTCTTTCCCCCTTTGGGATCAATGAGATGTACGTGGGACATTTGGCTCAAAAACAAAGGGAAATATGGCCTGTTAGAATCCCCCTCTCAACTTACCCCCATCTTTGGAAACCCAAACTTCCCGCCCGGGTATTCACAAAGACAATTCGTTCAATTCCAGGACCTGAATATTAGGCTGGTTGCAGATCTGCTGAAGAAGAGGCAGATCCTTTCCTTCCAGGAGATCCGCGATAAACATCAGTTCCAAGATCTCCACTTGTTTAAATTCCTGCAATTCAGGCACTTCCTCTTAGCGCTATCCCAAAATTCCCCTCACTAACCACATTTGAGTCTCTCTGTATCAAGCAAAAAAAGGCACAGAAGCGCACCAAGGGTCAAGATTTATTTATTAGACATAAAAAACAAATGCAAGTAGTAACTTACATGTAGGGTAAAATTATTCCAGTAGAGAGAAGTGCAGGGACATCTGACACAAGTTGATGTTGGACATAGGGGTAGACGCCGAGGCTCATGGATCAGTCCCGCGCGCTGGGACCAACTGGCTCGGCAATACTCAGATGGTGCTTCCGTGTTGCGTCCTCTCGCGATACCCGCAAGGAGTAGTCCACCGCAATCACTGTGTCTCTACAGCTACAGCACTACTCCCATTCGGAGTTAGCCAGATGGAGGCGGCTCAAGGCTCCGTGGGAAGGCTGTCAGCTGAACAACTGAGTGTCTGTCTTGCACAAAGTAAACTCCGCAACGCGTTTCACACATTCCGGTGCTTCATCACGCAGTCTCTGTATCAAGGGCAGCTACCAGAGAGGACTGATCTCTGAGATCTACAGGGGGTTGGAGTTGACATCGGATTCCCCGTCCCACAGGTACATGCAAAAGTGGTCCGCGGACCTTAACCTGACAATAGACGTAGACAATTGGAAGGATGTTTGGGGATCGGCAGCCAAAACCTCTATCTGTACAATAACTAAAGACAATATTTACAAAATTCTATTTCAGTGGTACCTGACCCCGACTAAGCTGAGCCAGATCTTCCCCAGCACACCTTACCTGTGCTGGAGGGGATGTGGTCAAAAGGGGGACATGGCCCACATTTGGTTGTCATGTCCAGAGATCCAGAGATATTGGTCCATGATTCAGAAGCTAATCCGAGAGACCACGGGGCTGAAGATCCCCTTGGACCCCCTGACTTTCTTGCTTGGCAAGTCTATGGAAAACATCCCCACACCATTGTGCAGGCTGATCTCTTCTATCCTCACAGCCGCCAGATGCTCTACCGCAGTGGCCTGGAAGCAGACAAGGGTGTACTTAGTTTTTCACACATGGCTTCTCCATTTTGGCTTTATTTTTGTTACATAAATTATGACACGGTGTAATATGTCATATGTTGTTGTTCATCTGAGGTTGTATTTACCTAATTTTTAGACCTGCTAAGGAACAGATGATTGTTATTATGTCCTGATATGTAAAACCATGGAATTCAAAGAGGGTGTACTTTCTTTTTCAGATGACTGTATATTACATAGTTACATAGTAGATGAAGTTGAAAAAAGACTTCCGTCCATCAAATTCATCCTATGCTAAATTTAGACAAAAGATATTTTATCATATACAGTATCTATACTCAGTGGTCGACAAATCACCCAAAAATCTACTCGTCGAACCAAAAAATCTACACGCCACCTAGCCCCGCCCCATAAAAAAATAAATGAATAAATTCCTAGTAAGAACATTCGTTTTTGACATAAGTTTATTTATTGTATTACATTATACTACAATTAGTCCATGTTACGTGTGTGTGTGTGTGTGTGTATAAATGTCGGATCTAGGGGGGAAAAAAGCCAGATATGAATGACTAGTTTCCTGAACCCCTTAACCAGTGTCTGGATGCCCCCACTTCCCAATATCTAAAGCAGCAATCCCGCCTGGGATCTTACCTGATCCGCAGTCCCTCGATGCCCAGGTACCCTCATTCCCGCAATGTTATACATTGGAGGGGAGGTGTTCCTTACCTGTCTTCTGGGTTAGGGGGGATTCCGATGTCTCCTGTGTGAAGCTTGAGTCAGATCTGGAAGAAAGCAGTATAGGTTATTTATTTTGGTGTAGGTATAGGGCAGTTAAGATATATATAGGGTAAATAAGATATCCAGATCCAGAGTGTGAGACAGAGAGTGTGGGTGAGAGAGGCAGAGAGAGTGTGGGTGAGAGAGAGACAGAGAGTGTGAGTGAGAGAGAGAGACAGAGAGAGAGTGGGTGAGAGAGACAGAGAGAGTGTGGGTGAGAGAGAGAGAGAGAGTGACACAAAGAGAGAGAGAATGACAGAGAGAGACGGGAGGTGGGTGACAGTGATGGGAGGTGGGTGACTGGGTGACTGATGGGTGGGCAGGTGACTGTGGCTGTGGGTGGGCAGGTGACGTGGCTGTGGGTGGGCAGGTGGCTGTGGGTGTGTGTCTGTATACACACAGTGTCACACACACACTGACATACACACACACACAGTCAGTCACACAGTGACACACACACAGTCAGACAGTGACACACACACACAGTCAGTCAGTCACAGTGACACACTGTAGAGGGAGAAAGGGGGTGGACCTGTATTAAAGGGGTTGCACCCCATATGGCCATCCCCTGACCTCACCAGAGAGACAAGGGGTTAACTGGACTGCGGTCCAGGAATGAGGTTTGCACCTTGTTGTACCTTGAAAATGTATGTTCCCCTGTTCCCATGTTTCATTATAAGCATGTATTTTTTTTTTTTTTTAGAACTTTGATTTTATTGGGTGAAATAAAACATACATGTTAACACCACCCATTAGCTTCAGTAACATCACTTTTTTTTTTTTTTTTTTACATTCATCCAAAAACTTGACACACCAGACTCACAAGACAAACAGGGGGACACGACTAAAGGGTAAGCAGGGCAGGAGGGAGGGGGGGAGGGGGTGCGTGGAGGGATCCGTATCCTTGATAGAGGGGGGTGCCGGCTCTCTTCCAGATGACTGGTCTCCTCCTCGGAATCTCTGTGTGCTTATATGTGTGTGTACCTTTCCCCTAGGGTCTATGGACCTCTTTTCTCCTTTCACTCAATTTCTAATTCTTGGGGCGCCCTACGTCTGCAGGGTTCCCGCCTACCCCCCAATCCCTCTGTCGCTATATGGTCATGGATCCGTTTCTTCACCGGAGAACACATTTTTTAATTATCATTGCAATATTGTGGTATTATCTATTTCCGGGATGTCCGTCTGTGCCAGCCAAGGCGCCCAGACTTTTAGAAAATTGGTCGTTAACCATACTTGTTAACTGTTCCATCCGGCAGACATACCAAATTCTGTTCCTAATCTTGGGGATGATTGGGAGATCTGGTTGCTTCCATAATGCTGCGATCTCGCACCTGGTGGCAGTTGCCAAATGTGTAATCAACTTATGTGAGGCGTTCGATAGCCCCTCGACCCGTCTGCCCAACAGAAACAGCCATGGGTCCAGGGGGATCTCCACCTCCAGCAGTCGTTGAAGCCAATCTCTAATTTCCGCCCAAATTGGGGCCACCCTCGTGCAAGACCACAGCATGTGGCATAAGTCCGCTCTGTCTCCGCACTGTTTGGGGCAGAGCGGAGAATAGCCTTTGACAAATTTAGATAATTTAGTGGGAGTATAGTACCACCGCATTAGGACTTTATATGCGTTCTCCTTTAATGTGGTACAGATAGAGCTTTTAGCCGCTGCCTGCAGGATCCTATCCCAGTCATCGTCTTCTAACGTCTCCCCTAGGTCTGCTTCCCACTGTCTCATGTAACTAAGTCTGGGTTGGTCGTCCGTCTCTGGGCAGACTACTTCCCTGTACATTTTAGAGGTTAGTCCCCTTGCGTCCGTGTCTCTTGAACAAAGCTGCTCAAAATTTGTTCTCCGAGGCCGAATTGGGGCTTCGTTATAAAAAGCTCTGATCTGGAGGTATCTAAAGAATTCGGCGTTAGGAATATCCTGCTCCTCTTTGATATGATCAAAGGTTTTAATATATTGCCTACCCTCCAGATCGTTTAGACGGAGATACCCTGCTCGAATCCAATTTGAGAAATTAGAGCTATCCATTCCGGGAGCAAAGTCTGGGTTCCCCCAGATGGGAGTCATCAGAGAGTTCGGGAATGTGAGAAGACATTTGAATTTGACTGCGTCCCACGTTTTCAAGGAACTGACAATGGCCTGCAGCGGTGTCCGCATAGCGGACCGACTTTTTTTGGGCAACCAGATTAGATTCTGAATTTCTACCGGTGCGCAGCATTCCTTTTCTAATGCTACCCACCTCCGAAGGCTCGGGTCTGTGTGCCATTGTATAATCTGGCTCAGCTGGGCTGCTTCGTAGTAGGCGAACAAGCATAGCACCCCCAACCCTCCTCTCGAGGTCGGCCTCCTCAAGATTTCTTTTTTAATTCGCCGGCCTTTTTTATTCCAGATAAACTTTGTTGTTAAGGACTGTAGCGCGAGGATGTCATCTTTTATTAGGGGGATCAGGAGGGCCTGGAAAAGGTACAGCATCCGTGGCAGGAGATTCATTTTTACGCTATGAATGCGACCTATCCACGAGATGCTACACTCCTCCCATCTCCGGAGATTCTCTCGCAAAGTCCGGAACAACCTGGGATAATTTGCTTTATATAAAGCCTTGTACTCCTTTGTGATATATACCCCTAGGTATTTAATCATAGAGGGTTGCCACTGGAAATTGAAATTTAGTCCAATTAGTTTTTCTACTGGTTTAGGTAAATTTATGTTGAGGGCTTCTGATTTGGCCTGATTAATTTTGAACCCTGAGATTTGTTTGAAGGTCCCCAGAATTGAGAAGACATTGGGCAGGGAGGTAAGGGGATTTGATAATGTCAGGATCACATCATCCACGTAGAGCGCCATTTTGTGTGACTGCTCCTTTACAGCTATTCCCGTAATATCCGGGTTGTTTCTTAGATGTGCCGCCAGGGGTTCAACGCACAGGGCGAACAGCAAGGGAGACAGCGGGCAGCCTTGTCGTGTGCCGCTCCGTATTTGAAATTGGTCTGATGGGAACCCTTGGTGCCGTACCCTTGCCGTTGGCCCCTCGTATAAGGCCATGATGGCCTCCAAGAGACGTCCCTCAAAGCCAAATGCCTCCAGCGTCCCCCTCAAATAGGGCCAATCGATCCTGTCAAAGGCTTTTTCCGCGTCCAGACTCAATACCATCGACGGAATATTCTGTTTTTTTGCCAGATCAACCAAATCCACTATTCGTCTGGTATTGTCTGCCGCTTGCCTGCCTCCAATGAACCCTACCTGGTCTGGATGAACTAATCTGGGGAGGACGGTACCCACTCGATTGGCTAATAGTTTGGAGAAAATTTTAACATCCGTGTTTATCAACGAGATGGGCCGGTAGCTCTTACAGTCTGCCGCGTCCTTACCAGATTTATGGATCGGAGAGATGGACGCTTGAAGCATCTGGGCTGGAAACGAGGCCCCATGCATGACCGAATTAAATATTTTTAATAGATGTGGGGCTAGAATTTTCAGATATTTTTTTTAGTATAGGTTGGAGAAGCCATCTGGGCCAGGCGCCTTGGCAGGCTTAAGCAACTTTACAACTTCCGTTAACTCTTCTAAAGAGAAGTCTGTCTGTAACGCTTCCCTCTCCTCCCGGCTCAACGTCGGTAGTTTGGCTTCCCTTAAGAATTCCCTGAGATTGTCCCCGTTTTTTGATTGTGTATGACCTTACCTCCATCGTAGAGCGTCTCGTAGTAGCTTTTGAATTCTGCCACAATCCGCCTAGGATTAGAAGTAAGCTCTCCCCCTTGCGTGCGGATGGCTTGTATGTGGTAATTAGGAATTTTGTTTCGGAGTCGATTAGCTAAAAGGGTGTCCGGCTTGTTCGCCTTCTCAAAGTACCTGCGCCTAGACCAGCTCATTTTCTTTTCTGCCTGGGAGGTCAGTCGGGCATTCAACTGCTGTTTGGTATCTAAGAGTACTCTCAGGGTGTCATCATTTTTGGATTTTTTTATGTGCCTCCGTTTGGACCACCAATTTCTCCTGTAAAAATTTTATCTGACTCGCCTGTTCTCTCCTGCGCCTTGCTGCTAGGCACATGAGCGAACCTCTGAGGGTAGCCTTATGGGCCTCCCACAATGTGGTGTGTGATGACACACCACCCACGTTCTCAGAGAAAAACTCCACGATCCTCTCTCCAATTTCTTTCTGAATGTCTGGGATTTTTAGTAACAATTCGTTTAATCTCCAATTTGCTCCCGGTCTGTCTAGTGAATTTAGTGTGCACCGCAGCTCTATGGGTGCGTGGTCCGACCACGAAATATCGTGGATCCCCATATGGGAGACCACTGGGACCATTCTATTTGATACCAGGAAGTAGTCCAGCCGGCTATATCGGTTGTGTGGGTGGGAGAAAAAGGTGTAGTCTCTGCTCTGTGGGTGTTGCTCCCGCCAGATATCTACCAACTGGCAATCTCTTAGCCCATGGGTGATTTGTTGAACGTCTAGCTTAGGGGGGAGACTAGATGCAGTGCACCGGTCCATTTTGGGGTTCATTGTCCTGTTAAGGTCCCCCGCTACAATCATATTTCCCTTGGCTTCCTTGTGTAATTTCCGGAAGAAAAGGGAAAAGAAGTCTGCTGATGGTTCGCAAGGTGCATATATTGATGCCAGTGTGAGAGGCTTCCCCTGGATCGATCCCACTAAGATCAGAAACCTACCCTCTCTGTCTGCCACCTTTTTCTCTACCGTGAAAGCTATCCTGTTGTGGATTGCTATGGCAACCCCCCTTTTTTCACCTGAGTGGACGCTAAATGTACTGTTTGGAAATCCTTATCAATACATTTTGGGTAGCTATCTCTGGAGAAGTGGGTCTCCTGGAGAAAGAGAAAGTCAGCTTTATGTCTTTTGTAATCCCTGAGGGCTAATTTGCGCTTCGCAGGACTATTAAAGCCTTTGACGTTGTGAGAAATACACCTGACCTCGTTACTCATTGTGCTTTAATCGTGACCTGATTCCGTCGGTGTCCTTCTGGGCCATTCTGATTCCGCCTGACGGCGTGGGGATCCCGCCCCCGGCATCTCCCGTATTGTTGTCGCCTTCCACTCTTGCACCGCCAGGGGGGGGGGGGGGGGCATGTGGTGGGGGATAGTGACACAGAAGGAGAGAACACAAGGGGAGACAACAAAGGAAAAACAACATGAATACATATAAACAGAATACACTGTGTCATCGGCTCTAGGACGTCCCTGTCCCATAGCCAAGTCCATTGCCTTTGGGATGGAGGCTCTCGCGAATCCCCTTCCGCACCCCCAACCCATTCCCCAAAGGACTTCATCCGGTTCTGGGCCCCCCCCCCCGGCCCAGTTGAGACTCATGCCGACTCCGGGGTAGTCCACTCGGCTCCAACCCCATGTCCGCGCTCTATATACACCCTTCCTTATAAACGAATTCAAACCCATAACTTAGGATTGCAACCGTCTGCAGACCCGCCTGCCTTCCAGCCTGCTGTTGCCTTTTGCTGCCTGCTTGATTTGATTTTATCTGACAGAAAATTGCCATGCCCCCCACGATCTGCCGTCTGCCCCCCTGTGCCCGCACCGTGGTGGTCGCTCCCTCTCTCCCCCACTTCTTCCCTTTCTCCTTCTCAGCTGCCCTTGGCCCGTCCCTTGTCTCGGCCTCTTGCTATGCCTATCCCTCTATGTCACCCTTTATCACTTTTATCACTTCCTTCTGACTCTTCTTTACCGCCTTCTTAGCTTATCCTCCTGATCTTAGACCTCCTCTTATCCTACTCATCCGCCGCCCTCCATCACTTCCCCCTACCTTCAATGACGTCCTCTCGTCTTCAGCCCCCTCCGTCTTCCTTTGTTGTCATGTCCTACTACTCCGTCCTTCTCCCTCCCCTTCTATCCTTCCCTTCCTCCCCCTCCATTAATGTCTTCTGCCTTCCTTTAACATACTTCCCCCTTCTGCTTAACTTGCTCTACCTCCCACGTTTCCCGTATCAGGCTCCCTCATCGTCTCCTTATCCTGTTCTTCCTCTCTCCGCAACCTCTCCCCACCCTCGACTACCTCCCCCTACCCTCGGTTACTTCCTCTTCCCCTCATCTGCGGCCGTCCTATCGTGTTATCTCGGCTTCACTCCTAGCCTCCGCTACCTCTTGCTTCCTACGTCTCCTCCCGCTTCTCACTCTCCCTTCTTTCTAGCTCCCCCTCTGTCCTCTCGCCCCTCTCCTCTCTTGGCCCTGCGGCGACCCTTCGCCTCGCTATCGCCTCCTTCACTCTTGCCTACCCCCTTTTTTCCCTTGTTTTTGCCTCTCCTCTCCGCTACTGGCCCCTGCGTGCGTGCTCTGAGGGATCGGCGCTGTCCCTCTGGTGGCTTCCGGTGCTTTGTGTCGCCACCTGATGAGGTCATTGTCCGTCGCTACTGTCCCGGCTGCCCTCTCCAAGATGGCGTCTTCCACCTCGGCTCCGCCTGATGACGATATCCGGCTTCCTGTTTCCGGCCGCCATTTTGGATGCCACTCTGCCACGAGGAGGATGGAGCGCGCGCTCTCTCTTCCCGCCCTCAGGGTTCTTCCGTGATCTGCGCCTCATGCTGGCTCTCACCGCTCTCCATCACCGCCGCCATCTTCCTGGGAATGAAGGTAAGCCCTGATCTTCTTATTTTTTGCAGGGGTTTTTTTTTTTTTTTCCTTTTGACGCTGCGGTATTTAGTTGGAGGTCTTCCACATCTCATTTGGGGGCTCTTTTAACGGACAGTTCTGCATGCAGCCAAGGTGTGAGTGGCCCAATACTTTTATTTGGGGGGCATCCTGGCACAACGGGCAGACAGTTTTAGAAAACAAAGAGAAAAACAAAACCAGACACCAACCGGTGTAACTTCTTCTGGGCGCAACCGTGCGCCCTTGTAAGCATTAAGCAGTGCCTTGTCAGCGCTTTTTCCCTTTGGCTTTGGGAGAGCCGTTCCCTCCGCTCCATTCCGGCTCCAGCGCTTCTGCCTCCTCCACCACCTGTGTGGGAGCTTCCCTCAGGCCTAGCTTCGCCAAGAACTCCGGCCCCTCCGTGGGATCCCTCATTGTGATGGCCCTCCCGTTCCTCGCCAAAAGCAACCCGAACGGGAAGGTCCATCTGTAACGCACATTTTGGTCGCATAGGACCTTCATTATGGGGAACAGGTTGCGGCGTCTGAGCAGCGTAGCCGGGGAGAGGTCTTGAAAAATGAGCATTTTACTGCCCTCATATTCCACCGCTGGTAGGGGCCGTGTTTGCCGCAGTATAGCTTCTTTGGTGGTGAAGAAGTGCAGCCTTACTATGATGTCGCGCGGCTGCTCATTCTGTACTGGGCGCGAACGGAGAGCTCTGTGGCACCGATCTAGGGCCAGGGCTTCCTTGCTGTAATCGGGGAGCAGGGACTCCAGCCATTTTGTGATGTACTCTGTGCAGTCCCCGACCTCTTCAGAGACCCCCCGGATTCGGATATTGTTCCGACTATCGCGGTTCTCCGCGTCCTCTGGTCTCTCCCGCAGCTCATCAATTTGCCGCTGTAGGTCCCCTGTTTTCTTATCGTTTTTTTTAACCACTTTAATAGTTTGGTCCATCTTCTTCTCCAAGTCGTCCGTTCTTGAGCCTAGCTTTACGACGTACTTCTTCACCTCCTTGATTTCTGCCTGCAGGAGTGACTTTAGATCATTGTACAGTCTTTCAAAATCACATCTCTTAACAGGCAGTAACGCTTGACTGCTGGGGCCTTCCTCCTCTCCTTCCAGTTCGGTATCTGTGTCTGGGTTTGAGGACGGCGCCATTTCCTCTATGCCCCCACTCGTGCCAGCACCTCCGAAGTAAGCCCTGACATCCGCTGATTTTGGCTTTTTTTGGGAGCATGTTTTTTTCGGGGCCATCCTGGGATGTTTATGTAGGATGCCTGAGATTTGTGGAGCTGATTTTCTAGTTTTCGGGTGTTTTTAATATGTTCTATAGTAAGCGCGGCACGGAGCTAGACACTTAAGCTACCATTCCCGTGTCCTTCGCGCATGCGCCTCTATAAGCATGTATTTTAATGTTTTAAAGTGCATTTCTGTATCTCCAGTTCTGGAGGTCGCAGAGAGTTCATATTTGGCCAGTATGTGGAGTCACTGTAGGCATTAAAAACTGGCAAAGGTCGACCCACTGAGCCCACCAGAATGGAACTTATTAATATGTGTAGATATTAAAGTGTATATCTATTTTATTTTGGATCTGTTCTGAAAATGCAGACGCCATTTGCTAGGCTAATAAGTCATGACGGGCAGACGGCTGAGTAGCCTAAGCACGGTGATCAAAAAGTAACTGCCTTGATTGTTACCCAATGTCTAGGGATTAAGTATTAGTCAATCAACAAACTCTGCCAGTCTAATTGTTACCTGAGGGCATGGGTTAGTCTGTTAGTCTGTGTCTCCACATTAGAGAGTGGATACAGATAATTGTTCACCAATAGGCTGTGTTCAATGTTAAGAATAGGGTTGCACAGGTATATAAACTGTGTCAACCCTACAGTTTTTAGTTGTGCTGGAGTTGTGCTTCTGATACCATCTTGAATGTCACTGGATTGCTGGAGTTGTGCTTCTGATTACATCTTGAATGTCACTGGACTGTGGGAGAATTGCTATTGGATACTTCTCCATTCCCCAACCCTAAGTAAGTGTTATCTTCTTGCCTGTTAATTGTACTATATTGCTGTGTTCACCTTATTTAAGGAATAAATTATATTTTATTATATCTAAGCCTTGTTCAGTTCAACCTAGGTATTTTGTGTTCATTATATCTTGTCATAAGCTACCGTGACACACACACACACAGTCACTCAGTCACAGTGACATACACACACACAGTCAGTCAGTCAGTCACACACACAGTCATTCAGACAGACACTCAGTCACACACACACACAGAGATACTCAGTCACACACAGACACACACACACACACACACACACTCAGTCACACACACAGTCACTCAGCCACACACACACACACACACACACTCACACACTCACACACTCACACACACACAGTCACTCAGTCACTCAGTCACACACACAGTCACTGAGGGGGGGGCAGGCATCGGAGAGCCGCGCACGGGGGAAGGCAGCAGTCATCGGAGAGCCGCACACGGGAGGGGGGGGGACATCGGAGAGCCGCGCGCGGGAGGGGGGGGACATCGGAGAGCCGCACAGGAGGGAGCATGTGAGAGGCATGTGGATGTGTGGGTGTATAGGAGAGTACTTACGTGCTCAAGGAGAGCCGCTCATGGGGGGGAGGGGCAGGCATCGGAGAGCCGCGCACGGGGGGGCCAGGCATCAGAGAGCAACGCATGGGGGGGTGAGCAGTCATCGGAGAGCCGTGCACGGGGGGTGAGCAGTTATCGGAGAGCCGCGCACGGGGGGGAGCAGCAGTCATCGGAGAGCCACGCACGGGGGGGCCAGGCATCAGAGAGCAAAGCACGGGGGGGCCAGGCATCAGAGAGCCGCGCACGGGGGGTGAGCAGTCATCGGAGAGCCGCGCACGGGGGGTGAGCAGTCATCGGAGAGCCGCGCACGGGGAGGGAGGAGCAGTCATCGGAGAGCCGCGCACGGGGGGGGGCAGGCATCAGAGAGCCACGCACATGGGGGGGGGAGCAGTCATCAGAGAGCCACGCACGGAGGGGAGCAGGCATCAGGGAAGCCACACACGGGGGGATGGGAGGCAGGCATCGGAGAGCTGCGCACGGGGGGGCCAGGCATCAGAGAGCCACGCACGGGGGGGCCAGGCATCAGAGAGCAAAGCACAGGGGGTGAGCAGTCATCGGAGAGCCGCGCACGGGGGGTGAGCAGTCATCGGAGAGCCGTGCACGGGGGTGAGCAGTCATCGGAGAGCCACGCACAGGGGTGAGCAGTCATCGGAGAGCCGCGCACGGGGGTGAGCAGTCATCTGAGAGCCGCGCACGGGGGTGAGCAGTCATCGGAGAGCCACGCACGGGGGTGAGCAGTCATCGGAGAGCCGCGCACGGGGGTGAGCAGTCATCGGAGAGCCGCGCACGGGGGTGAGCAGTCATCGGAGAGCCACGCACATGTGGGGGGGGGAGCAGTCATCAGAGAGCCGCGCACGGAGGGGAGCAGGCATCAGGGAAGCCGCACATGGGAGGATGGGGGGCAGGCATCGGAGAGCCGCGCGCAGGAGGGGGGGACATCGGAGAGCCGCGCGCAGGAGGGAGCATAGGAGGGGCATGGGAGAGACATGAGAGAGGTGTGTGGGTGTATAGGAGAGTACTTACGTGCTCAAGGATCAAGATTGAAAAGGAAGGTGGCTTCCATGCAAGCTCAAATAGAGTGTCACGGTTGTGCTCGCCACAAACCTGGGTCGGACCGCGTGGCTGAGGTGGGGTTGTAAAAGCACCGACCTCAGACCGCGCAGGCTGGTCCGGATTGCACAGTTCGTAGTCGTATGTAGCAGGGTCAGGACTGGAGAAGGCAGCATCGTCAGTGGACAAGCCACGGTCAGGACTGGAGACATCAGGGTAAACGTTGTTCAAACACGAGTTCGGCAACAGGTAGTCAGGAGTTCCCCACTTCAGTTAAGGAGCACGGGAGTGGACTCTGCGCGTGCGGCGACCATGGCCCATGGTACTGGTCTCAGGAAGTGATAGGTAGACCGGAGTGGGCACACCGCCTGGCAGCAGTGGTAGATCAGTGCTTCAGTGCAAGAGTCCTGAGCGGGCTGGAGAATCCTCCGCTTCAGCGCAGGAACCAGGACATGGCCTCTGCAATAGAGAATGAGCAGCAGGCCCCAGGAACCAGGGAGCTGAAGACAACACTGGGGAAACCTCCGCTTCAGCACAGGAGACAGGAACAGACCGCTGCGTGACACTAGCAGCCGGTCTCAGGAAACAAGGAGCTGAAGTCAACAAGGAGAGTACTCCGCTTCAGCACAGGAGACAGGAACTGACCGCTGCGTGAGACTAGCAGCCGGTCTCAGGAAACAGGGAGCTGAAGTCAACAAGGAGAGTACTCCGCTTCAGCACAGGAGACAGGACAGAACTCTGCGTGAACTAGGGAATAGAACTAGAGAGATTAGAACACAACAGAGCCAAGCCTTAGGGCTTGTGGCAGAACACTTGTGAAAACCAGGAAGGGTTATGCTCGGCCGAGAAGGATTGTGGGGATGCAGTACTTAAAGGCCAGCGGGCCAATCCCCGGAGGAGGGTGTGAAGGCACTGCTCCAATGAGTGAGTACAAGGCTAGGTTGCAGTGATAGCTTGCACAGCTGCAGTAGATACCAGGGGGAGTGTTCCAGGACTGCACAGGTCTGTGAGGTAAGGTAAGCAGTAAACTGAGGTGTGGATTCCTTACATTACCCCCCATCCCCCCTTCACGTGAGACCTCTGGGCGAACATGACCACTCATGAGTTGGGGGACCTGGAATTATTCCTGAACTGTCTAGGATTGGGGGTAGAGTCGTGGTCCAGAGACTCATGGTCATTACTTTGTGTACCCCCACCCCCCGGTGAGAACTGCGGCCAGACAGGCCCATCCATGGGCCTCGGGGACATTGAGTTGTTCCTAAAGTTTTTGAGGTGGAAAGGGGATCCGTAAACGAGCAGTTCCTTGGTGAGTACTGTTCTAGGATATGAGAGTGGTGGTAGAGACATCATTGGTACGTGGCTCGACCCGCGAAAAGGCTTGGGAATCCAAGGCTGTGAAGAACCAGAGGGTTCCGGAGCAGAAACGGCAGAAGAACCCCCACTGGGAGCCCAGTCTTTAGTAATGGGACAAGAAATTAGGATAAGCGGCCTTGATAGTTGATCGAATATACCAGGGCGACCTTCGGGACAGACAAAGTCTTGGCTGACCTCTGCATGTAGGAATTTGAAAGGGACTTCTCCTCCAGAGGTCTCCCAAGTAGTGGTCAGCGAGGGTATAGGGTGGGTGGGAGCATTCCCGGTATTGGTATGGAAGGTGACAAGGCAAGCAGTAAACCAGGCATAGAGACCGAAATCTTGGGGTACGTACAGAGTATTTCCAACTCAGAGGAAATAACAGGGGCAACAGAAGGTTCCGAGGGGGAAAACCATGGTTTCACAGAGGCAGAGAAGCAATCAGCAGTGGAGCTCCCAAATACTGGGGAACCCTCAGTGGGAGATAGTATTGTCTGGGGATTAGGAATAAACTTTGGGGCTTTAATATCAGGAACTTGAGAATAAGGCAGAGCAAGGGTAGCGGCGGGAGGGAAGCTAACATCAGAAGCTGAAGTCTGTACTTCAGTGACAGGGACCTGAGAGACAACAAGCGGCAAGTAGGAACCATGGAACCTCTTAATGGCAGACACCTTAGGAGCACAAGGAGTCTTATCCAAAACTGCAAGGGCCCTAACAACAGGGGTACTTGACATGACAAAAACATGAATAGGCGTGTTTACTAGTGCAAAAATTCTGATAACAGGACTCCTAGCCAGTGGTGAGGGTGTCTGGGTTTGACTAGTGAGAAAATCAGATATAGTGATAAGTGACTTAGAATCAATCACTGAGGTTCTAGGTTTGCTGGACATGTGTAAAAAATACCCTTTAAGACAGGAGCTTTAATTTTTTTCCCGAGTAACCCAACGGTTGCTGGGGCATATTTAGATGCAGTGCTGAGGGACTGAGGTTTAGCAAGGGCAGGAAAACTAAATAGCTCAGATTTAAACACCAGGACTAAAAATATAGACAGGGTGGTCTCAGACTGTACTAAGGGCGTAACAGATATGCTGATCCCTGGAGGGTTTGCATAGGCAGAGAAATCAGGGGAACCAAAAGCAAGGACTTCCTCTATAGGAGGAGATACTGAATCTGAAGGAAGGTTTTTACCTCTCAGAGTATCAGGACCGGCAAGGCAAATTTCAGAGAGAGGGGAAACTGTGTGCAGACTTCTAGCTAGCACATATGAAAAAGCGTCACTTTTGAGTGAAAGCAGTGTGTCAGCAAACATTCCTGGGAACACAACATGAACCCCAGGAGGGGCATAATGACCACTGTACACTTTTAACCCTAAGCTTTGAGAAGGGGAGAACACAGACAGTACACGGGGGGTAATCATAACTGTACTGGTCTCTGATGTGGGTATTTGGTAAGGAGTGTCTGGGAAACCAGAAATGACTGCAGATTCCACGACGTGGGGACTATGCGCTGAAGCAGGGATCATCGCTCTCTGGGTGACAGACTGGTTCAGCGAAATACCCGGGAATGGGAACTCTGCGACCAAGCTTAGGGAAAAACTTGGTAACTGGATACATTTAACTGGAATCAGAACTTTAGCCGAAGTTTCAGGGGGCACGGCAGCTGAAACTTGAGCTGAAGCAGGGGTTTTATAGCAAAAACTAACTAAGGACTCAGCAACGTTGGGGAAGTCATTTAATGCAACTTCTGCTGTCGGACTTGGGGACACATTCTCTGAGGCTAGAATGGAGGCATTAACTTGGAGGCAGCAAGAATTTACAGGGGTAAATGCAGATAGTACCTGAGAGTAAAAAATAGGGAGTTTTTCCTCTGTAATGGGAGACACAAGGGATTTCTCTTCATGAGCTAGGGACGTGACCTTGGCTGGCGAAGAACAGGGAGTTACCAAAGGAGGCTAATAGGGGTGCCCCACAGGGGTTAATACAGGAATGACCCTGGGAACAGAACTTAGAAATTCAAGCTTAGAACGTGGAAGTAGAAAGGATTCTTTCTCTTACGGGGAAAGCACGCAGGACTGCCTAGCAGGGGTTAACGCAGGAAAAACCTCAAGGGCTGGAATGGGAGATTCAGAGTTAGAAATAGAGGGAAAAAGGGACTTGTTCTCGGATACTAGAGCCTTAGTGTTGGCTAGAGAAATATACGTATACTCCAGGGGAACCTCACAGGACTGATCAGCAGGGGTTAACGTAGACATATCATTGGTGTCAGAGTACCCGGGCGTACAATCAGGGCTAGGGACCATGGCAGCTTCTATGTTAGGGGGCAGTGATAGTGGGTCAGTTTGGTCATTTCCTGGAGAGGGAGATACGTCCCCAGGTTTAGCGACAGGACTGGCAGCACAGGGGGACTGCCAAGCGTCAGCGTAGCTGGCGAGGAGAGGGTCCTGTTCCTTTATGCAAATGTCCAAAGTCAGGGAAAGTACACAGAGTGTGTTTTGTGCATGAGCCAACATGAAGAGAGGGTCCTGTTGGACTAGGTGAATGTCCAATGATAAGGCCAAGGCATAGAGTGCACTTCGGGCGTTGGCAAGTTTGATAGGATTCACATTATCCCAGGTTAAATGGGAACCAGGGGAGTAAACACAAGCGGCCAGAGACTGTTTTAACTCCTTGAGGCAGTAAGCCTTACTAATGAGATCATTACGGCATCGGCGTTGCAAAGGGGTTAAACCTGCTAACATAAACGGATCTTCCATCCGAGGTAGTATTTCGCATAGATACTGGGACTGGTCTGCAGGCCGGGACAGGATTTCAGACAGAAACTTACCAACCCTCACCACAGGGCGGTCCGAGTTTGTGGGGCCGAGCATACTGTCACGGTTGTGCTCGCCACAAACCTGGGTCGGACCGCGTGGCTGAGGTGGGGTTGTAAAAGCACCGACCTTAGACCGCGCAGGCTGGTCCGGATTGCGCAGTTCGTAGTCGTACGTAGCAGGGTCAGGACTGGAGAAGGCAGCATCGTCAGTGGACAAGCCAGGGTCAGGACTGGAGACATGAGGGTAAACGTTGTTCAAGCACGAGTTCGGAAACAGGTAGTCAGGAGTTCCCCGCTTCAGCTTAGGAGCGTGGGAATGGACTCTGCGCGTGCGGCGACCATGGCCCATGGTACTGGTCTCAGGAAGTGATAGGTAGACCGGAGTGGGCACACCGCCTGGCAGCAGTGGTAGATCAGTGCTTCAGCGCAAGAGTCCTGAGCGGGCTGGAGAATCCTCCGCTTCAGCGCAGGAACCAGGACACGGCCTCTGCAATAGAGAATGAGCAGCAGGCCCCAGGAACCAGGGAGCTGAAGACAAGACTGGGGAAACCTCCGCTTCAGCACAGGAGACAGGAACAGACCGCTGTCTAAAAAGATGTCCAACCTTTTTTTGAACAAATCTATTGTACCTGCCATCACGGTCTCCATGGGTAATGAATTCCACATTTTAACTGCCCTTACTATAAAGAACCCTTTCCTTTGTTGCTGATGAAATCTCCTTTCCTCCAACCTTAAGGCCTCGTCCAAGTGAAGGGAAGAGCGGAGCGAGCGGGCTGGCGCTCATGAGCAGTGACGTCACCTGTATGTAAGCAGGAGACCTGTGCCAGGACGGCCTGTAGCCGAGGTCAGGGAACAGTCCACACGTGTAGTTTCAGGATAATGAAAACGTTCAGTGGCTTTATTTCTCCATAACATAATATAACATGTGGGTACACTGTCCCTTCAAACCAAAACAAAACCTGCTCCACATTGGGAGATCTGACTAGCACACCAGGCCTATCTAGCAGGCTGGCTGGCTAGACCATAACCAAACCATAAGTGTACTTTAAGCAGTCAGGAAAACAAAAGAACAATCCTTACTTTGGTTGAAGTAGTGACTTTGGTGAAATCCCTCTGGCTAACAGCTCACATAGCAGCGTGCTCTGGTCTAAGGCAAGCAGCTACTGCCAGTAACAAGATCCTGGCCTCGGAACCGGGACGAGCGTCTCTGCGGGAGTTTGTACCAGGAACCCTCCGAGATGGGAATGTGTCTTCCGATCGGGTTGACTGGATCTCCCGAGCTGGTGGGTTCTAGACCCCTCGATTGTCTGCTCTCCTGCCTCTGGTATCACCGGAAGCAACTGGTGTTTGCACGGACCGTTCCCAGCTATCCTGTTGGGTGTCGTCGCCAAGGAAGTTTTCTACCAAGCGGACCGCTGAATCCAGGGAAAATGCAGCGTGTCTTTTTACCCAGGAGTGGGAGGAGGGGGGCAGTATCTGTATGAACTGCTCGAGCACAAACTGTTCAAGGATCTCTGCCTTGGTATGCTTCTCCGGTTGTATCCACCTGGTACATAAGTCTACTAAGCGGTGGGCTACGACCCGAGGTCTGTCTCTGTTTGTATATTTGACTGTCCGGAATCGCTGTCGGTAGGTCTCTGGACCTGCCATTCTATTTGCTGGGCCTGTTGCTCAGCTTGTTTCTCTGCTAGCTGGAGCTGTTGCTCAAGGAACTGAGAAACAAATTTCTCCATTTTTTTTTGTGTGGCCCTTCAGATACAGGGGCCGTCGGACATCCCACTTCTGACACCACCTGTGGCAGGACGGCCTGTAGCCGAGGTCAGGGAACAGTCCACACGTGTAGTTTCAGGATAATGAAAATGTTCAGTGGCTTTATTTCTCCATAACATAATATAACATGTGGGTACACTGTCCCTTCAAACCAAAACAAAACCTGCTCCACATTGGGAGATCTGACTAACACACCAGGCATATCTAGCAGGCTGGCTGGCTAGACCGTAACCAAACCATAAGTGTACTTTAAGCAGTCAGGAAAACAAAAGAACAATCCTTACTTTGGTTGAAGTAGTGACTTTGGTGAAATCCCTCTGGCTAACAGCTCACATAGCAGCGTGCTCTGGTCTAAGGCAGGCCGCTACTGCCAGTAACAAGATCCTTTTCTACCTTGCTGGCTATCAGGTGTCAACTTACCTCCTGATTACCTAGCTTCCTCCTGAGTTAACCTTCTGAGGGCTGGATGCAGCACTCAGATATATGTTTCCCAGGCATAACTGATAGGGGTTGACTTCACCCTGTCACATACTTCCCCTGTTTGTGTGTGGCTAGGGTCCCACACGGCTGAAGCCCGATCCTCCACTCCTTCTTTTGACAAAAAAAATCAGCATTTCCATGGTCCTTTCCAGGTCTATGCTGTATATCAAAAGAGAAGGGTTGGAGGGCCATATACCACCTGGTCAACCTTGAGTTTGTGTCCTTCATGGTGTTTAACCATTTCAAGGGCGCATGGTCAGTGACCAGGGTGAAGTGTACTCCGGCGACATAATGTCTCAAGGCCTCAATTGCCCATTTTACAGCGAGGCACTCCTTCTCAAAGACGGAATACCTCACTTCCCTTGGGAACAGCTTCCGGCTGATGAACATTATGGGGTGTTCAACACCATCAAATTGCTGGGACAGCACTGCTCCCAGTCCTACCTCTGAGGCATCCGTCTGGAAGATGAAGGGCTCTTTAAAATGTGGGCTCCGAAGAGCGGGGCCCTCTGACAGGCACTTTTTTAGCATGTCAAAGGCGTCTTGGCACTCCCAAGACCATTTAACTTGGGTCGGGGCACTCTTTTTTGTCAGATCTGTTAGGGGTGCAGATATTTCTGAAAAATTGGGGATAAACCGCCTGTAATACCCTGCTAACCCCAAAAGGGAGCGGATCTGTGTCTTTGTCTGTGGGGTGGGGACTTCCTTTATGGCGGCCACCTTGCTAGCTAGTGGCCTTACTATCCCTCCCCCAACGGCATAGCCCAAGTATTTTGTAGTGGATTTACCCAGAGCACATTTTTTTGGATTTGCAGTGAGCCCTGCTTCTCTTAATGACGTTATGACTGCCCTTAACCTTTTTATATGAGACTGCCAGTGTCTGCTATAGATGACGATGTCATCCAAGTAGGCCGCGGCATATTTCCTATGGGGTCGTAGTACCTTGTCCATTAACCTTTGGAACGTGGCTGGAGCCCCATGTAACCCAAATGGCATAGTAACGAATTGGTATAAACCAAGAGGGGTGGCGAAGGCAGTTTTGCATTTGGATTCTTCCGCTAGAGGTATCTGCAAATATCCTTTCGTGAGATCTAGGGTGGAGATATACTCTGCTTTACCAAGAGAGTCAAGAAATTCATCCACCCTAGGCATTGGGTATGCATCGAATCTGGATACAGCATTTACCTTTCGCAGATCCATGCAAAACCTCACCTTCCCATCTGGTTTAGGAACCAACACTATAGGACTACACCATTCGCTGTGGGACTCCTCGATCACGCCCAATTCCAACATGTCTATTATCTCCCTCTCTACCAGGTTTTTTCAGCCCTCTGGCAATCTATAGGGACGGGACCGTACTTTTACGCCAGGTTCTGTCTCAATCCTATGGGACACTAAATCAGTCTGCCCTGGCAGCTCAGAAAAAACATCTGGGAACTGGTCACATAATTCTAGTAGGTCTGACCTTTGTTCCGTTGTTAACTGCCCTCCCATGGGAACCTGATGGTCATTGTACGTATTACCCTTTGGAGGCTGTGGACCCAAATCCGTCTCTCCTTCCCGAGGGTGGATGAACAGCGATCTCATCGTTTTCCAGGGTTTCAGGAGGTTTACGTGGTAGATTTGTTTACCCTTCCTGGACCTTGGTTGAAAGATCTCATAGTTCACCTCCCCGGTGCGGCGGAGAACTTGGAAAGGACCCTGCCACTTTGCAAGGAGTTTACTCTCTGAAGTTGGTAGTAGTAGCATCACTTGGTCCCCAGGTTGGAAGACCCTCAAGCGGGCATTTTGGTTGTACTGCCTCTCTTGACGTTCTTGAGCAGATTTGAGGTTTTCCTTAGCAAACCGACCTATCATGTCAAGGTTTCTAAGGTTTATGACATACTGAAGGGTATTCTTGGAGGGGGAGGGCTCCTCCTCCCAGGATTCCTTCAGTAGGTCGAGAATACCCTGAGGTTGGCGTCCATATAGGAGCTCAAACGGGGTGAAGCCTGTGGATGATTGGGGAACTTCTCGTACCGCAAACAACGGGAAAGGGAGAAGTTCATCCCAAGCTCGCTTTTCAGTGTCCACAAACTTCCTCAGCATGGTTTTTAAAGTACGGTTAAACTTCTCTACCAATCCATCAGTCTGAGGATGGTAGACTGAGGTCCGGACGGATTTTACCTCCAATAACTTCAGGACATCCTGCATTAACTTTGCCATGAAATTTGTTCCCTGGTCAGTTAACATTATTTGGGGAAGTCCTACCCTAGAGAACAGTTCTAACAGCCTGTGAGCAACCTGTTTAGCAGTGGCTGATCTCAGAGGGAAGGCCTCAGGATATCTGGTGGCATAATCTACAACAACGAGTATAAATTTATGTCCCTTCGCAGAGGGTTCTAAAGGTCCGACCAGATCTACCCCAATTCTCTCGAATGGGACAGCTACCAAGGGCAGAGGGACCAAGGGAGCCGGCTTCTGTCCTTTTTGGCTAGTTAACTGGCATTCAGAACATGTCTCACATAGTTTCATGATGTCACCATGTATGCCTGGCCAGTAAAACCGGGACGAGATGCGGTCCGTGGTCTTATCTCTGCCCAAATGACCACCCCATGGGAGAGTATGGGCTAGGGTGAACACTGTTTTAATCAACCCTTTAGGGACTAGGATCTGTCGAATTAC
The DNA here is from genome assembly GCF_040206685.1 of Ascaphus truei. Lineage (NCBI taxonomy): Eukaryota > Metazoa > Chordata > Amphibia > Anura > Ascaphidae > Ascaphus > Ascaphus truei. The sequence goes on from NC_134485.1 coordinate 221,726,337, forward strand.
CTCCCCTGTTTGTGTAACCTTATTCACACGATATAGGATGTCATTCAACAGTTCAAAATGTGGAAACACTCTTACCCCTTGTTCATCCATTATCTTGTTGTTGACCTGTACCACCTTCTCATATTGTCTAGCCAGAGCTGGGTCTTCCCTCTGCCTCTGACGGAAAATTCCCATATCTATCTGTTCCCCACCCTGGTCATCTCCGGCCATGACCTGCAGTCCTTTGGGCTGATTAATGTTACCAAGAGTCCCAGCCTTTCTTAACCAGTCCTCTTTTTCTGCACGTCTCTGTTTACTTGTCTTTGGGACGTGGTGTCTACGGGGAAAAATCTCTGGGGAAAAAGGAAACAAGTCTCCGGGCTTCTCCGGTACCAGAGAAGTAGGCTCCGTAGGAGTAGGGGCCAACAATGTTTCGAAGTAGGGCCAGTCTCGGCCAAGTAGGACAGGAGCAGGTAGCCAGGGAGCAACTCCCACTAGTAGGCTAGCCTCTTGATCCTTGATACGCAGTAGAATGTTCGCCGTCTGGTATCTCTTTGTATCTCCATGGATACACTCGATATTCCAAGGAGAGTCATAGGATAGTCTGTTGCTTGGAATTAGGCCCTCTAGGATCAGGGTTTTTCCAGATCCCGAGTCAAGCATGGCTTTTACTATTTTCCCCTCCAGAGATGCTGGGACTAACCACGGATTGTGGTCCCCTCGGAGAGAAGCTGTGGCAGTGGTTCTGCCATATGAACAGTCCATCTCATCATCTCCTGAGTCCGCAAACTCGGTCGTCAGCGGAAGCTCTCAACGGGGTTCGGTGTTTGGACTTCTCCGCTGTTGTATGGGATCCTCCCTTCTGGTTGGTGGTGGTATCCTCTCCACCGGATGGGTGACGGAAGTCCAGGTTCTCAGGGAATACTGTGGGTGGCGGCCTCCCTTGGGTGATCCAATGGCCTCGGAACCGGGACGAGCGTCTCTGCGGGAGTTTGTACCAGGAACCCTCCGAGATGGGAAAGGGTCTTCCGATCGGGTTGACTGGATCTCCCGAGCTGGCGGGTTCTAGACCCCTCGATTGTCTGCTCTCCTGCCTCTGGTGTCACCGGAAGCAACTGGTGTTTGCACGGACCGTTCCCAGCTATCCTGTTGGGTGTCGTCGCCAAGGAAGTTTTCCACCAAGCGGACCGCTGAATCCAGGGAAAATGCAGCGTGTCTTTTTACCCAGGAGCGGGAGGAGGGAGGCAGTATCTGTATGAACTGCTCGAGCACAAACTGTTCAAGGATCTCTGCCTTGGTATGCTTCTCCGGTTGTATCCACCTGGTACATAAGTCTACTAAGCGGTGGGCTACGACCCGGGGTCTGTCTCTGTTTGTATATTTGACTGTCCGGAATCGCTGTCGGTAGGTCTCTGGACCTGCCATTCTATTTGCTGGGCCTGTTGCTCAGCTTGTTTCTCTACTAGCTGGAGCTGTTGCTCAAGGAACTGAGAAACAAATTTCTCCATTTTTTTTTTGTGTGGCCCTTCAGATACAGGGGCCGTCCGACATCCCACTTCTGACACCACCTGTGGCAGGACGGCCTGTAGCCGAGGTCAGGGAACAGTCCACACGTGTAGTTTCAGGATAATGAAAACGTTCAGTGGCTTTATTTCTCCATAACATAATATAACATGTGGGTACACTGTCCCTTCAAACCAAAACAAAACCTGCTCCACATTGGGAGATCTGACTAACACACCAGGCATATCTAGCAGGCTGGCTGGCTAGACCATAACCAAACCATAAGTGTACTTTAAGCAGTCAGGAAAACAAAAGAACAATCCTTACTTTGGTTGAAGTAGTGACTTTGGTGAAATCCCTCTGGCTAACAGCTCACATAGCAGCGTGCTCTGGTCTAAGGCAGGCCGCTACTGCCAGTAACAAGATCCTTTTCTACCTTGCTGGCTATCAGGTGTCAGCTTACCTCCTGATTACCTAGCTTCCTCCTCGGTTAACCTTCTGAGTGCTGGATGCAGCACTCAGACATATGTTTCCCAGGCATAACTGATAGGGGTTGACTTCACCCTGTCACAAGACCAATCTTGTCCTGCTATAGGAAATTTGCGAGCCCGGGGTGGGCGTGTCAGTGGGACGGGGGGCGTGTCAGTGGGAAATGGGACGTGTCAGTGAGACGCGGGGGGGGGGCATCTATTGCAGTAATATATATATATCCATATATATATCCATATATATGTAACGGTCAGACCCCTACCCAATCTCATATGGGCCCCTATGTGCAGAATCTGCCCCCAGTTACATGTCATGTTGTGTGATGCACCTGCTGGCTCACAGGACTCCTGAGTCTCCCGCTTAATGGTATTGGGGATGTCACCAGGACTGGCTCGTGAGGTAGTGCTGAGTTCTACTCACAGTTGGTACAGTGCCTCCATCTCTTCCAGGTCCCCACGACAGCAGGGAAGAGTTTCTGGAAGAGAACCCCTGGGTGCAGCTTCTCCCTGATTACCTTCGGTCTCAGGCAAGAAGGTTCTTTGAATCAAGGGCATCTTTATTAGCATTCTCCATGGCAGACTGCCCATCATAGCAGCCGGTACTGAGCCGCACATCATATAGCTGCACACCTCAAGGAAGTTCCCTCCTGACTCTGTAATAGAGACAGGGATATCTCTGCCACCTCTCCCCTAAGGGAGGGCCACAATCTGTGCCAGAGCCCTGACACAGTGTGGGGTCAGCTGACACTTGAACTTCACTCTTGCACTGCAGAGAACCTGCAGACAGACAGAACTGAACTTTAGGAAGTGATGCGTATTATATCGCTCCAGAAGACCCACCCCTGTGTCACTGTCAGTGGACACAGACATGCTGTCACTTCCTTTGCTACATAGTACACCTCACAGGGGGTTGAGGGCAAACCTCCATGATAACTTCTGGCAAACCTGCCCTCTTAACAGGGATTACTGCACAGAAGAGAGAGGCATGTAACCCCAAAATTACACAGGGCTACATATATATATATATATATATATATATATATATATATATATATATATATATGTCCCCTCTCTCCCCCTCCCTTCTCTCCCCTCCCCTCTCTTTCTCTCCCCCTGCTCTCTCCCCCTCTCTCTCTCCCCCCCTGCTTTCTCCCTGCCCCGCCTCTCTTCCCTGCTCTCTCTCCCCCTCCCTCTCTCCCCCCCACCCTCTCCCACCCCCCTCTCTCCCCCATCTCTCTCTATCCCCCCCATTGCTCTCTCCCCTGCTCTCCCACCCCCTCTGCACTCTCTCTCCTGCCCCTCCTGTGCTCTCTCCCTCCCGCGCTCTCTCCCTCCCGCCCCCCCTGCGCTCTCTCCCTCTTGCCCCCCCTGCGCTCTCTCCCTCCTGCCCCCCCTGTGCTCTCACTCTCCCTCCCCCTGCGCTCTCTCCTTCCCCCACCCTCCCCTCTCTCCCCCCGTCCCTCCCCTCGACTCTCCCCCCGACCCTCCCCTCTCTCTCCCCTGACCCTCCCCTCTCTCTCTCCCCCCGACCCTCCTGTCTCCCCCCCTTCCCTCCTCTCTCCCCCTTCCCTCCTCTCTCTCCCCCTTCTCTCCTTTTCCCTCTCTCTCACCCTTCCCCTCTCTCTCCCCCTTCTCCTTTCCCCCTCTCTCCCCCTTCTCTCCTTCCCCCCCTCTCTCGCGCATTCTCTCCTTCCCCCTTCTCTCCTCCCCCCCTTCTCTTCTTTCCCCCCTTCTCTCCTTTCCCCCCTTCTCTCCTTTCCCCCCTTCTCTCCTTTCCCCTCTCCCGCATTTTCTCCTTCCCCCCTCCTCTCCTTTCCCCCCTTCTCTCCTTTCCCCCCTTCTCTCCTTTCCCCTCTCCCGCATTTTCTCCTTTCCCCCCTTCTCTCCTTTCCCCCCTTCTCTACTTTCCCCTCTCCCTCATTTTCTCCTTCCCCCCTTCTCTCCTTTCCCCTCTCTCTCCCCTTCTCTCCTTTCCCCTCTCTCTCCTTCCCCCCTTCTCTCCTTCCCCCCTTCTCTCCTTTCCCCCCTTCTCTCCTTTCCCCCCTTCTCTCCTTCCCCCCCTTCTCTCCTTTACCCCCCTTCTCTCCTTTCTCCCCCTTCTCTCCTTTCTCCCCCTTCTCTCCTTTCCCCTCTCTCCCCCCTTCCCCCCTCACTCCGTTTGCCCCCCCCCACCACCACCACCTCGTTTACCCCCCCTCACACCACCACTTCGTTTACCCCCCCTCACACCACCACTTCGTTTTACCCCCCTCACAACACCACTTCGTTTTACCCCCCCCTCACACCACCACTTAGTTTTACCCGCCCCTGTTCACATCTCTCCGTTTTCAGTTTCGTGTCCCCCCCCCCATTTCGTGTCCCCACCATTTCGTGTGTCCCCTCATTTCGTGTGTGTCCCCCCCCCGTTTCGTGTCCCCCCCCGTTTCGTGCCCCCCCGTTTCGTGTGTGTCCCCCCAGTTTCGTGTGTGTCCCGTCCCCGTTTCGTGTGTGTCCCGTCCCCCCCGTTTCGTGTCAGAGGACAGCAACCAATGCAATGCAATACAATAAAAGCCCCCAATGCTTGTATTGCATTGGTTTTGCCTTGCTGTCCTCTGATTGGGTAAAGTAGGTCATGTGATCTGAAGTCGGAGCTGCAGATTCAACATTTTGAAACTCTTGAATCTAAGCGTCGAGGACAGCTCACGGGCACGCGCAGGAGGGAGCTCACGCAGGTCACACACATTGTCTCAATGTGTCTCATCATAGCGAGCGTGAGCGCCCGCAACAGCTCAGCGCCACCCTGGACGCAGCCTAAGGGATGCCCCCGAGTCCTTTGTAGTCCCCTTGGGATGAATAGTTCTTTTGAAAGCTCCTTGTATTGTCCCCGAATATATTTGTATATAGTTATCATATCCCCTCTTAGACGCCTCTTTTCTAATGTAAATAAATCTAATTTAGCTAGCCTCTCATCATAAGTTAGAATGTCCATCCCCTTTATTAATTTGGTGGCTCTTCTCTGCACTCTCTCTAGTTCCATAATGTATTTTCTTAGGCTTGGTGCCCAAAATTGTACTCCATATTCAAGGTGTGGTCTTACTAATGCTTTGTAAAGGGGCATAATTATGTTTACTTCTCTTCCATCCATTGCCCGTTTGATGCAAGATAAGATCATTTGCCTTTGCAGCTACTGCATGACATTGGGCACTATTGCTAAGCCTGCTGACTACAAGCACTCCTAAACCCTTCTCCATCAAGGATTCCCCCAATTTATCCCCATTTAATTTGTAATTCGCCTTTTTAGTCTTGTATCCCAAATGCATAACCTTACATTTATCTGTATTAAACATATATATATATATCCAATACACACAAATAAGCCTGCAACGAACTAGACTAAATAACTTAAATTGCTATAATGAAAAAGTAAGATCATATAAATAATAATAATGACCTAATGACGATGCTAGGGACAAAATAATTAATGAAAAAAGGAAGATAAAGAATCCCATCAAAAGCACTCTAGCAACAATTAATAATAATAGAATTTATTAAATGGAAAAACGCATAGATTATACAATATTTAAAACAGTCCCCTTGGAACCCCAAAAAACATGAATTCTGGTAAATGCACCAAAATAAAATTGAATTTAGTACATACTATAATGGCACCAGAAAGTGTAAATAATGATGTCATCTTGTTGCAGGGTACATGCAACTACACACGCGGGTTTCTTGACAAGGCTTATTTATTTAGCCTTAAAAGATATACAGTACACAAAAACAAAAATAGCTTTTCATCAGCAAACAAGAGAAAAGAAAATGGCTTTTTCTTCAGCAAACAAGAGAAAATAAAAATGGCTTTTTCTTCAGCAGACATGAGAAAAGAAAATTGCTTTTTCTTCAGCAGACAAACAAAACAGTTTCTCTTTAGCATACAGTCTAAAAATAATGCAGTTACCCTTTTCTATGCAGGAGACAGACAGTTCATCATTCATCTACTTTGATAACAGACCTTGTATCAGTAATCTCTTCAGTAGCTTACTCCTCTCTCCTCAACAGCCAGCCCCATGTGTCTACAGCCTGGGTTGTTAACACACCTTGATTAGGCAGCTGGGATCCAACTAATTGTCCTGAGGTTCCCAGCTGAAGTTAACCTAGTCAGTGCTGCACTGCAGACTAGACATAGGTTTTCCAGGCATATAGCTGGTGGCTTTTATTTACCCTGTCACACATCTCATCTCAGATGACATCATGAAATAATTCTTTCAGTGAGGAACTGCGGTTCCTATCTCCATCTGAATGTATTCACAGCCATCACCCGAACTCTCGCGGGATTTTGAAGCAGGATATCTCCGCAACTCCGAGTGGTCCGATGGTATTCTGGGAACCAATCCTAAACCTCGTTATGTGATCATGGTCATCAGACGTCACGATATCCACCCACTGCATCACGATGTAGCTTTCATTGGATACCAACTATCAGCTGCTCTGCTGCTCGCAGCGCTATTGGATTATACTCACTTTAGGTGTCCTTTTTAAGCCTGATTGGACGCCACCAATTTAAGCCCCTGGACGAAGCAGGGGTAGCGAAACGTACGTCGGGCTGTGTTTGTACTCCCCTGGAACCCCTCAACCAGGCTCAGAACTTTCAGTGGACACTGACTTCTACAAATTCTGCTATCAATCCATCCTCTCCATAGGACCACTATACTTATTATCCAGTGGTGACTATTGCACTCATACAGCATGGTTCTTGTATTGTGTTTATTTCATACACAATCTAATTTTGGTTGTTGAGTGGTACTATTTATATACATAGATTCAGTGTCCAATTTTTACTAACCCTCTTTTTTGACCGGCCGGTCTTGGGTTATATGAGCAGGTTATTTACACTTTCTGATGCCATTATAGTATGTACTAAATTCAATTTTATTTTGGTGCATTTACCAGAATTCATGTTGTTTGGGGTTCCAAGGGACTGTTTTAAATATTGTATAATCTATGCGTTTTTCCATTGAATAAATTCTATTATTATTAATTGTTGCTAGAATGTTTTTGATGGGATTCTTTTTCTTCCTTTTTTTCATATATATATATATATATATATATATATATATATATATATATATATGTATATATATATATATATATATATATATATATATATATATATATATATATATATATATATACATATATATATATATATATACACACATTTTTTTTATGTATATATACATTTTTTCAGATACACACGTATGCATGATGTGTGTATATATATTTTTGATGTATACTTGTATATATATGTACAGATTTTCTATCTTCTTTATGGTTTGTTTACATTGATTTATGATACATTTTTCACTGGTTTTATAAATTTAAAACATAACCTATAAAAGATTTTTTATGGATCATATTAATATCATTGAATTTCTTCACTAAAAGATTTTGGTATCTTTAAAGCTATTTGCACTGTTTTGTGTACTGTTAACTAATTGTCTGGGGGGGTGTGCCCATCAGCTGCGAAGCCGGTAGCCCGCATGCGGGTGGCTTCCACCAAAGACTCCGGACCGGTCATGGAACCAACTCCAAGCGAGACGTCCCATGCAGCACCTGTCCCGGTTTCATCGGTGCCCACAGCCAGGAGCGGAGGACATCTCAGCGCGGACCTGCAGCAGACGGACGGCCGGAGCAGACATCTCACCACGGTCACAGTCGGTGACCGGCAAGCATTCGGCTTGATTGATTCAGGAGCTGCAGTGACCCTGGTCCGACCTGATATGGTCCGGCCAGAGGAATTGATCCCAGGCCCTGAGATACAGATCACTGTGGCCGACAGAGAGCCACGGTTCCTGCAAGTGGCCAGAATCTTTTTGGATTGGGGGGAGGGCCAGGGTGTGCGGGAGGTGGGGGTTTTACCCGGTTTGGATGCCGATGTTCTTCTTGGCAACGATCTGGGACCGATGACCTGGACCTATGACCGAGTGCCCAAACCCGCTGCAGTGGCGGCGGTTACCCGGAGCCAGACAGCGGCAATGGCGGCGGCACAAGTCCCCCAGCCTTTGGGACCAATGTTAGCGGAGGGCGCAGAGGAGCCCGGGGAGGTAAGCCAGGATCTGTTGCAACCACAGACTGACTTACTGTTTCCCCTCACCCTTCCCCATTCTTCGGACAATGACATGACTGGGGGGTGGCCAGAATTAGGAGCCCAGTTTAGGGAGGCAGTGAAGACAGACCCTACCCTGGCCGGCGTGAGACTTCGGGCGTCCGAATCTCAGGCAGGGGAAGGCACTAAGCACTGCCTATGGTATAAGGGACTCCTGTATAGAGAAGAAGGGAACCCAGGGATAGAGGAGGGATTGACCGGTAAGCGACAGCTAGTAGTGCCCCAGGGGTACCGACAGCAACTGTTACGGGTAGCTCACTCTATTCCGTTACCGGGACATCAGGGGGTCAACAGAACGCAAGCCCGGTTATTACAGCGTTACTACTGGCCGGGGGCATCTCGAGATGTGGGCACTTTCTGCCGCTCTTGTGATGCCTGCCAGCGAGTGGGTAAGGCGGGCGACCGTGTGAAGGCACCCCTGAAACCCCTACCGATAATAGGGGAACCCTTCCAGAAAGTAGCGATGGATCTTGTAGGACCCCTTATGATTTCTAGCAGGCAGGGAAACACTGTGGAGCAGGTGGAGATAGGGGCACAGTTGAGTGCTAGGCAGAAGGGACAAGCCAGGGACATGCTAGCTAAGTATGGGGCCCTCTTCACTGACATGCCAGGGACCACACATCTCACAAAATACCCAGTGCTCACAGGGGACCTGCGGCCTCTGCATAAGCACGCTTATAGAGGGTCAGCAGAGGTCAAGACCAGTATGGAGAGGGAGATAGAGGAGATGCTGACACTAGGGGTTATTACTCTTTCCCAGAGTCCTTGGGCAAGTCCGGTAGTCCTAGTTCCTAAGAAGGACAAGACCACCCGGTTTTGTGTGGACTACCGCTTGCTCAACGCTGGGACGGTGTCAGATGCCTACCCCATGCCCCGCATGGATGAGTTACTGGATGAACTCGCGGGGGGGGCAAAGTATCTGACCACTATGGATTTGAGCAAAGGCTATTGGCAAATCCCCCTGACCCTGGAGGCTAGAGAGAAGTCAGCATTCATCACTCCAAGTGGCCTCTATGAGTTTTTAGTGATGCCATTTAGGATGAAGAATGCCCCGGCTACCTTCCAACGCCTGGTCAATAGGTTACTGGAAGGGATGCAGAGCTATGCCAGGGCTTACTTAGATGACATTGCTGTCTTTAGTAATTCCTGGGACTCCCATTTAGGACATGTAGCTGCGGTGCTAGATAGGATCAGGGAGGCTGGGCTTACCTTGAAACCCACTAAGTGTATGGTAGGGATGGCAGAGGTCCTGTACTTAGGGCACAGGGTGGGTGGAGGGCACCTCAAACCAGAGCCAGCCAAGGTAGAAGCCATAGTTCAGTGGCCGGTTCCAAAGACCAAGAAACAGGTCATGGCATTTTTGGGCACCGCAGGGTACTATAGGAAGTTTGTCCCACAGTACAGCGCCGTGGCCAAACCCCTGACTGATTTGACTAAGAAGCAACTGCCTGTGCTTATCACCTGGACTCCTGCCTGTAAAACTGCTTTCCAGGCACTGAAAACTGCGCTTGCTGGGGCCCCCATACTGGCTGCCCCAGACTATACCAAACATTTCCTCATACAGACTGATGCCTCTGACTATGGCATTGGGGCTGTGTTGAGCCAAGTGGGGGACGACGGTAGAGAGCACCCTGTGGTGTACCTCAGCCGAAAACTACTCCCCAGAGAGGTGGCCTATTCCACCATTGAGAAAGAGTGCTTGGCCATTGTGTGGGCACTCAAAAAACTCCAGCCCTATGTGTATGGAAGGGCTTTCACGGTCCTCACAGACCACAACCCCCTGAGTTGGCTGCAGAGGGCATCAGGGGAGAATGCCAAGTTGCTAAGTTGGAGCTTGGCCTTGCAAGAGTTTGAGTTTACTATTCAGCACAAAAAGGGTAGTGAAAACAGCAATGCTGATGGACTTTCACGTCAGGACTATCCCTCTGAGACTGAGTTCGTTAAGGGTGCCAGCAGTGCCCCACTCCCCGTTAGGGCCTATGGGCCACAGGTCACCCATTAAGAAGGGGAGGTGTAGAGGGAGAAAGGGGGTGGCCCGGTATTAAAGGGGTTGCACCCCATATGGCCATCCCCTGACCTCACCAGAGAGACAAGGGGTTAACTGGACTGCGGTCCAGGGATGAGGTTTGCACCTTGTTATACCTTGAAAATGTATGTTCCCCTGTTCCCATGTTTCATTATAAGCATGTATTTTAATGTTTTAAAGTGCATTTCTGTATCTCCAGTTCTGGAGGTCGCAGAGAGTTCATATTTGGCCAATATGTGGAGTCACTGTAGGCATTAAAAACTGGCAAAGGTCGACCCACTGAGCCCACCAGAATGGAACTTATTAATATGTGTAGATATTAAAGTGTATATGTATTTTATTTTGGATCTGTTCTGAAAATGCAGACGCCATTTGCTAGGTTAATAAGTCATGAAGGGCAGACGGCTGAGTAGCCTAAGCACGGTGATCAAAAAGTAACTGCCTTGATTGTTACCCAATGTCTAGGGATTAAGTATTAGTCAATCAACAAACTCTGTCAGTCTAATTGTTACCTGAGGGCATGGGTTAGTCTGTTAGTCTGTGACTCCACAATAGAGAGTGGATACAGATAATTGTTCACCAATAGGCTGTGTTCAATGTTAAGAATAGGGTTGCACAGGTATATAAACTGTGTCAACCCTACAGTTTTTAGTTGTGCTGGAGTTGTGCTTCTGATACCATCTTGAATGTCACTGGATTGCTGGAGTTGTGCTTCTGATTCCATCTTGAATGTCACTGGACTACTGGAGAATTGCTAGTGGATACTTCTCCATCCCCCAACCCTAAGTAAGTGTTATCTTCTTGTCTGTTAATTGTACTATATTGATGTGTTCACCTTATTTAAGGAATAAATTATATTTTATTATATCTAAGCCTCGTTCAGTTCAACCCAGATATTTGGTGTTCATTATATCTTGTCATAAGCTACCGTGACAGTGTGCAATCAACATCCTAGCAGTTGGATCTATCTACAAGACTTTAAGCTTCTCTGTTGGTGTTACTCTACAGGGCAGTACTATCTAACTGATTACTTAACTCCTGAGATAACACAGGTGCAATATCGTATCAAGATTGATATGATGCTTTACTGCTAATATAAAGCTGTATGAATTAACCAGCCATATGCAGTGTCATCTCAACACTAATGCACCACTTGCACAACTAGTATACCTGGCACTACATATAAGGATTGCATTAAATCCCTTATATAAGCTTTCCCCAAGGCTTCCTGATTTAAGGTTGCTTGGGGTTAGTGTATTCAAGCAACACTAACAATACCTACCAACCCAGGGATCACACTATCCCCAAGGGAATTCAGCGTATTGTCATTCTGTTTAATTCTATTTTAAATCCCATTGTTTTATTATGTTTCTAATAAATTTAATTTTTAATTGACCAATCATCTCAACATAGTGCATGAGTGCTTTAGTGGGGTTCTTTTCTCTCCAGTTCATTGTATAAAACATTGTCATTCTAATTGCGGGCGGCTCCCAATATACATCTTAGCCTATAGTGCTTTAGGAGCCGATATCTGCATAATTATAACCAGCAGAGTTGAATCCATGTGTAAGAGAGCTGTAGGGTATTTAAACTCGGCGCCTCCGGAGTCCTAGCATAACCCCAGAAGAAGCCGACAGACTGGCGAAAAGCGTTGGGCTTTTTGGACGTTGGAGGCCACCGTATCAACCCACTGAAGTTCCATCTTGCTGACGTCAGAGGTCCCGAATGGTCTGCCAGTGAGAACAGCAGACGGAGACTACACGCGGGTGAACGAGCAGGACGGGCCAGACGAGCAGGTGCTAAGACCGGAGAAGAGTTGGAGAGCGCCCCAAGTCACTCCTTGCTTATTACCATCGGGGTTATTGTGAGTTGGCATTTTCCCCTTTGTGTAATTTGTCTATGGAGGAAAACGTTAATGCACCATCTTTTCTGCACTGTGTTTCTTCCTTACATGTGATCACCATGGAGGGCTAACTCAAGATGCCTTGTTCAATGGAGTGTTTTATGACATTTGATTAACTGGTCGTATCATCCATTACCTTTATTCACTTATGATTATTCACTTATGATTATTCACTCTATTTATTCACTAAACTAAGAAAATGCTCTCCTCTGAAGCTCATTCGTTCATTAGTCACTTTTAGCACCAAAGTGAACCATGGACATTGATATTAAGACGGACATAGGATGTTGGTTAATGTACTATTTTCTCGTTTATATGTCAGGCAGATGTAAAGATTTGCAACTATATTTTCAATGTTCGCTTCTGTACAAGGTCGTACGATACGTAGAGGGTCTCCCTTTTAGCTCTTTATTAGCTTATGAGCTACATGGACTGCAACTCTGGCGCATGTCCTGTGCATATAGAGCATATATTCGTCAAATCATCAGACATTAATAAAAGGCTACATCTTCCTGGTCTGTTTAACTCCTCGAGTGCTGCCTGATTTGTTTCTTCTGGACCTAAAAGTCACGCTATGGTGCTTCATAATGTAACATTTATGTCATTGGAGGGATGAGTCGTCCGTACTGATGGCCATTTTTTTAACTTACTTTAAGAGATTTCTTCTTGCCCTATCCAACACAGTTTTTTTTTTTTTTTTTAATGTAATGCTTCAGGATATAATGGAAGGTTAAAATGAAGCGCTCTCTAGAGCCAAGTGTAGTCTACATGCTACCATAGTAACCTCAAACTCTAAAGATTAAGAAAACCTTATTTTTTTAATACCAGAAAACCGTTTTGTTTTTTTAAAGAGTAGAACTTGCTTAGGGGGCAACACACTGAAAACAAAATATTAAAATACAAGCATCTGGGGGTGATAGGTGCTTTAAGAGCACCTTCCAAAATTTTGAAATGTCAGAGAAATTATTCCTTCTGAACTCAAAATGGGCGGCATCACCATTTAGGTACAAGATCAGGGAGGCCCCTATGTGGAATACCAGAGTTCCCTGGTGTTTGTTTATTCTGTGACTTATAAATCTCTATTTATGTCACCAACTCTGTGGGTAGACATAACCTGGGGACAGTGTCTGTGTAGTTTGGAGAGAGTTATCTTCACCTCAAGTTGAAATGAGGGATCCGCTTTTTCAATCTTATAGTTTCAGTAACATGAAACATCAGTGGGAAAATAACATTTAACCATGGATAGGATCTCCAAAAAATAATTGGTTTATTTACATGCTAAATATTAATGGTAATGTGGCTTGAACATTGCTAGCACCAAAATCAGAAACATTTCCTCAGCACTCAAAGGGTTGATTGTGAATAGCATGGCCCATGCTACAAAGCCACAAATAATACTAGAAGTAGAAGACTTCCAGAACAAGTTTCCACACACAATGACGTACAATGCAAACCTACATGAAATGCAACTGAATATTTTGACACGTCAACTATATTTTCTTAATATCACTTTTATTACTCACACTGCTAGCAAAGAGATGCTGTTTTGGTATTTAAGAGTACTCACAAACATAGCAGAATAACGACTTTTAATGTTGCATAGACCGCTTAATTCACATTAATATGAAAATGTATATTGCATACACATTCACCTTCATATGTTTGTGATTTAATTCAGCACACAGAAAAGATGATGTAGATGTTGTACATTTTTTACAGAATTAGTTTTCCTCGTCCCACCATCTTTTCTGTTTTGCTCGGTCAGGAAAATATTGAGCCGCACGTGGGACAACGGTTTTACTTTTACCAAACTCATACGTTTTAGTTTTTTTGGGCAGGTTCATTTTCTGGAAGCGAGATGGTTCTACAAAACCATCATGTTTTCTGGTTGGAACAAATGACAATGCTTTTTTCCAGTCTCCAGTGTCCTTTAAGGTCAGCAGAATGCGCATCATTTGGTCAATGGTGAGGTTTTTGGCCCCCACCTCCCAGTGCAGGTATCTCTCTAGCGGAAGTCGTGCTGTGGCCAGATTTAGCCGCTTGGCATTTGCTAGAGATAATCCTGTCTGCTGACACCGGTCAACTAAGGAGCCGACAATGTAAACTTTGTCGTGGTCAAATTTTTTCAACTCAGTGGGAGAGTCTGCTGTTAAGTAGACCAGTCGATCTCTCGGGAAAACGTCAATGTGAGATTTCTCTGTGGCAGTGACAAAGATTTTATCCCAACCATCCATGTAACGTCTTACTAACTCTTTATGGTAGGGCCCATCAGGCTGGAGACTGCAGAGGTGTATGTGGAAAGGATCCACAGATCTTCTGTTCCAGCCTTCAGACTCCAAAAACTGGTTCACAGTGTTCTCCATTTCCCTGCGCGACATGTAATTCTCATACACCATGTCAAATACTAAAGGTTGTCCAAATGTCATTGCCTGGGCAGACTTCCAGTGCTGCACGTTATCCATAGATTTCTGCCAGAACTGTAAGAAGAAGGTATTCCTCAGCCCAGCTTTTTCAAACGATTGATCCAAGTCTTCCATCTTGGTTTTGCGAAGTTTTTTCTTTTCTTTCTCTGCTTTTCTCACACCTTCCTTTATTGACAGATATTTTAAGTACTTTTTTCTCGATGTCTTGGTGAGAAGCTCAACGAGGACTTTTAATTGCTCTTCGCTAATAGACTCGGGTACGGATCTCCCCGCAAGTCTCCACATCTCTACGAGTTCTCGCATGGCAGTCAGAGAGGAATCCGGTTGCCTCTCCATCTCCTGCTCATTTGCAGTCTCTTGTATGCCGGATCTCATTATATTTTTCCACTCTTCCAGGTCTAACTTTTCAGAGGAATCTTGCTTGGTCCCTTCATTCCTCAGCTGTCGGGACAGTATTAGAGTCCTACATTGTGATTGTGGGTGAGGCACATTTATGAATAACCATCTGCTGCCGCCTTCCTTTATCCAGGTACGAAAGGTAGAACATCCAATGGTTCGCAGGAATGTATTAATGAACCGCATTGTCCAAACAACGTAGAGAGAAATCTAAAGAAATGCCTGTAAAACATTAGGAGGGGAAAATGTCATTCAGATCATATGCAAATGTCTGTGTTTGTTACTAAACATACTGGACACCTAACAAGCTCCTATTGAACCCCCAAAATGACCACAACATATATATAAGCATATGAGTGTCACAGAGGAGTGCTACTTTTGGCCAAAAATGTCAAACTAAAAGACCATTTTACTTATTAGATATTTACGTATATATTTAGGCACTGTACCGTGTATGAGTCTCACTGGATGTGCTAAAAACTGAGCTTTGTCTGTGTTTTATGTTCTGTCTCTGGTTTTAAAATGTGTTTGTTACTATAAATGTGTAGAATTTAATATACAGGCAAATTAAAGCAGCAGTTTGTGTGTTGAATAAAAATTAAATCCCAAATGAATGATTGAGAATGTTGTGCTGTACAATGAAAATACAATGACATATAGCACACACAAAAAAACACTGTTTTCATAGTAATAAATAAATATATGGTGCCAAAACACTTCTACTTTGTAAGCTATGGCAAAAACCAAGAGGACACAGAGTTATAGAGGATATTTATGGCTGTGTAGTGTGGGAAGTATGCTTAACAGTTCTAATTATTGGAGGGGGGGGGGGGGGGGAACAATCATTTGGGACCTATGTATAGATTGAAATATTTTGAAGCTTTATAATGTTGACATGTGCTATCATATTTGATGCTACGTGAATAGTGATGTAACTCCCTTAAGTGCCAGAGGGAGCTTTGATACTTTGCAAACTTCCTTCTGCAAATGAAGGAATTTAAAAAAAGAATCAGGTATTAGTCCAGAAAAGCATTGACAGAGTAAAAACTGCTAGCTTTACTGACCAAACGATAATCACTACACTCCATGATCATCAATACAATCAAAGGATGTATGGAAGAAAGTGTGAGCCTCAATACTTTCTTTGTCAACACACACGCTCAATCAGGTTTTTTTTTTTTTTTTAAATATAGACGTGATTGCAAATGCAGTCCCACATCTGTAATAATAGTGAACAATATGGGTATTGTTGTTTAAAACCACCAGTGCTTCTCACCTCAGTGCATCCGCTCCATGCTGCAGCCTAGCTGCCAGGAGAAGGTCACGCAGCGGTAACAAGCCCTGTGCACACACTGCTGCACAAGCGCGTCAGCTTTATCCGGGGGGAATAGGCTGCAGAGGGAAAGAGAAGCACTTTGCGTGTCGCACACGCGCACACACGCATACATACACACATACACAAACACACTGTACCATGCTCCTGTATGGGGCCGTCGTGACTGTGAGATAGCTGGCTGCTCATTTCCGTATCCGGGTCTGATTGGTACTGTGTCAGTATGCTGCTGCTCCTCCTCCTCCTCTCACCAGTGCATATCACACAGGGTGCTGGAGCTGTGCCTGTCTGCGGCTTCACCCCTGCTCAAGTGGGAGACTGACTCTCCTACAGCAAAGCTGACACTTCCTTTTGTAAAGTAATGGTAAGTATTGATCTAGTGTAGGTGCTCACATGAAGTGTATGGGTGTGGCTTCTTTTAGTCATTAACATAAAGTAACATCCAGAGACAGATATGTTTGTGACAGGAGTTGGTTTATGACTAAGGGAAATAAGCTCTCTTTTTAAGTTACGATGTATACTTGCAATGTCATGTCACTGCCTTAAACATCTATGACAAAGTTCAGGGTCTTGTTGGTACTCACAAGTATTTACTGTGAGACTTGTGTTTGTGGCTGTATTAAACATAAGTAGGGTAAACAGTATGGAGAGGAAATGGGGTGTCCAGAAAAAAAATGAACCTGCAAATTTTTATTTAAAAAAAACCAAAAAAAAAACCAAGAGGAACGTCTAAGGCTGAGGCCATAGAGGGGGAAGCCGCTCTGTCCCGGAGCCCCGTCTCCTCAATGAGGATGTCTTTAGAGGGGGCTTCCGCGAGCGTCTGCAGGTGTGCTGAGGCGCAGGGATTTTCAGCCGACCGGCGAAACAGTTTCAGCTGAAAACACCCACTCAGTGCGAAGCGGCGTCATGACGTCAACGATGTGCCGTTGACGTCGGCGCTTCGCGGGCTATTGGCCCAGCGACGTCACTGCCCCACCTCCCGATCGCGCATGCTGGCTCGCCTGCCAGTCCATGGAATCGCTCCTGACCGAGCAGGCGAGCCTCAGCGCGGAGGAGCGCGGCTGGACCCCTCTATGGCCTCAGCCTAAGGCTACGCTTATAGTGCGGGCGACAGCGACGCCGTGGCAAAACAAATGCATTGCCGCCGTCGCGTGCGCTTATAGTAAGCGCGGCGCGACGGATTGGTGGTGATCGCTGGAAGTCATCTCTTTGATTTTCCAGCGACCGTCGGCTGACCGCAGTGTGTGTTTTGTGGGTGTAGAGGGGGGCTGCAGTGTGTGTGTGTCTTGTGTGTGTGTCTTGTGTGTGTGTTTTGTGGGTGGAGGAGGTGTGCAGAGTGTTGTGTGTGTGTGTGTCTGCAGTGTGTGGGTTTACATGGGGGCTGCAGTGGGTGTAGAGGGGACTGCTAATGTGTGTTTTATGCAGGGCCGCCAACAGCGGGGGACAGGGCACAGGCGTCCCGGGCCCGTTGAGTCAGGGGGACCCGGCCGCCACCGGGCCCCCGTGTGTCAGGGAGAAAAAAAAAGTGTCTTAAAAAGAAGCCCGTGTCAAAAAATAAATACATTAAAAAAAAATATGAGGCGAGGGGATCCAATCAGGGCCCTCCTCATGGGCGGGGAGTGGGACGGACTACAAGTTAATATAAGCAACTGCACAGGCGGGAGAAGCGAGTTTGAATGTTCCCGGCTGTGCAGCTGCTTATGCACATAGAACATAAACGTTAAGTACATCCATGCTGTAATTGTTATCTGTCCTGTGATTGTGCCTCTCTGAGTCTGTTTCACCCTCGTGTGTGTGTGTGTGTGTGTGTGTGTGTGTGTGTGTACTCCTGTTTACTCTGTAGTCTGTTTTTTGTCTGACTGTCCGTCCTACCTCACTCCCCCCCCCCCCAACCGGCATCCTCCACCTTCCACTTCCCCCCAGGCCCGCACTCCTACCGGCCCGGCATCCAGAGATCGGCAGACCAGATTCCTCCGCGGCCGCCCTCAGTCCGTGTCTCTGACTGTCTCCACTCCTACGCGCGGCGCTACAGTTTTGGGCCTACCACGCACGCGGCCCTCCCCAGCCTCCACCACCCCCCCCGTACCGAAATCCACCAGCCCCTCCGTACCGAAATCCACCATCCCCCCCCATACAGGAATCCACCCCCCCCCTGTACCGGAATCTACCATCTCCCCCCCTGTACCGGAATCCACCCCCCCCCCCTGTTCTGGAATCCACCCCCCCCCCCTGTACTGGAATCCACCCCCCCCCCCTCCTACCGGCATCCACCATCAGCCCCCTACCGGCATCCACCTTCCCCCTCCCTCCCCCGTCATTCTCCACCTTCCCTCCAGGCCCCCACACCTACCGGCCCGGCATCCAGAGACTGGCAGACCAGACTCCTCCTCTCCCCCTCAGTCCGTGTCTCTGACTCTCTCCACTCCTACGCGCAGCGCTACAAACAGTTTTTGAAAGCACGCACGCAGCCCTCCCCAGCCGGCTCCTCATTTCCCCCTACCGGCCTCCAGAACCCCCTACGCAGCCCTCCCCTACCGGCCTCCAGAACCCCCTACGCAGCCCTCCCCTACCGGCCTCCAGAACCCCCTACGCAGCCCTCCCCTACCGGCATCCAGAACAGGGCATTACTAGCCAATAATGCCCTGGCTGGGTTAAAGTCTCTCGGCTTCGCCTCGGGCCTTCAACTCTTCCAGCCAGGGCATTATTGACCAGTAATGCCCTGTTCTTCGGGGCTTATTACTTAACGATGTACAAAATTTGCCATTTTTTAGTTGCAAAAACAGATGCGGCTGGGTCAGAGTTTGCAAGCGATACGCTAAGCATTAAGTCAGTGTGCACTGCAATGTTTGATATGTCAGTGTGCACTGCAATGTTTGATATGTCAGTGTGCACTGCAATGTTTGATATGTCAGTGTGCACTGCAATGTTTGATATGTCAGTGTGCACTGCAATGTTTGATATGTCAGTGTGCACTGCAATGTTTGATATGTCAGTGTGCACTGCAATGTTTGATATGTCAGTGTGCACTGCAATGTTTGATATGTCAGTGTGCACTGCAATGTTTGATATGTCAGTGTGCACTGCAATGTTTGATATGTCAGTGTGCACTGCAATGTTTGATATGCTAATTTGCTAAATTCTCTAAAATCACTATATTTGCTTAATGCAGACACTATAAATAGGACACATTATGTACCGCTCACGATCTGGTGATATTTCACTGAGCGTTTACTAATTTGGTGACATTTATCAGCCCTTTGAGGCTTGAGTGAAGGGAGGGAGGCGATGTACAGCTCGCCGGTAACAGGGAGGAAGGCGATGTACAGCTCGCCGGTAACAGGGAGGGAGGCGATGTACAGCTCGCCGGTAACGGGGAGGGAGGCGATGTACAGCTCGCCGGTAACGGGGAGGGAGGCGATGTACAGCTCGCCGGTAACAGGGAGGGATGGAGGCGATGTACAGCTCGCCGGTAACAGGGAGGGAGGCGATGTACAGCTCGCCGGTAACAGGGAGGAAGGCGATGTACAGCTCGCCGGTAACAGGGAGGGAGGCGGTGTACAGCTCGCCGGTAACAGGGAGGAAGGCGATGTACAGCTCGCCGGTAACAGGGAGGAAGGCGATGTACAGCTCGCCGGTAACAGGGAGGGAGGCGGTGTACAGCTCGCCGGTAACAGGGAGGAAGGCGATGTACAGCTCGCCGGTAACAGGGAGGGAGGCGATGTACAGCTCGCCGGTAACAGGGAGGAAGGCGATGTACAGCTCGCCGGTAACAGGGAGGGAGGCGGTGTACAGCTCGCCGGTAACAGGGAGGGAGGCGATGTACAGCTCGCCGGTAACAGGGAGGGAGGCGGTGTACAGCTCGCCGGTAACAGGGAGGGAGCCGATGTACAGCTCGCCGGTAACAGGGAGGGAGGCGATGTACAGCTCGCCGGTAACAGGGAGGGAGGCGGTGTACAGCTCGCCGGTAACAGGGAGCGAGGCGATGTACAGCTCGCCGGTAACAGGGAGGGAGGCGATGTACAGCTCGCCGGTAACAGGGAGGGAGGCGATGTACAGCTCGCCGGTAACAGGGAGGGAGGCGATGTACAGCTCGCCGGTAACAGGGAGGGAGGCGATGTACAGCTCGCCGGTAACAGGGAGGGAGGGAGGCGATGTACAGCTCGCCGGTAACAGGGAGGGAGGCGATGTACAGCTCGCCGGTAACAGGGAGGGAGGCGGTGTACAGCTCGCCGGTAACAGGAAGGGAGGCGGTGTACAGCTCGCCGGTAACAGGGAGGGAGGCGATGTACAGCTCGCCGGTAACAGGGAGGGAGGCGATGTACAGCTCGCCGGTAACAGGGAGGGAGGCGATGTACAGCTCGCCGGTAACAGGGAGGGAGGCGATGTACAGCTCGCCGGTAACAGGGAGGGAGGCGATGTACAGCTCGCCGGTAACAGGGAGGGAGGCGATGTACAGCTCGCCGGTAACAGGGAGGGAGGCGGTGTACAGCTCGCCGGTAACAGGGAGGGAGGCGATGTACAGCTCGCTGGTAACAGGGAGGGAGGCGGTGTACAGCTCGCCGGTAACAGGGAGGGAGGCGATGTACAGCTCGCCGGTAACGGGGAGGGAGGCGATGTACAGCTCGCCGGTAACGGGGAGGGAGGCGATGTACAGCTCGCCGGTAACAGGGAGAGAGGCGATGTACAGCTCGCCGGTAACAGGGAGGGATGGAGGCGATGTACAGCTCGCCGGTAACAGGGAGGGAGGCGATGTACAGCTCGCCGGTAACAGGGAGGAAGGCGATGTACAGCTCGCCGGTAACAGGGAGGGAGGCGATGTACAGCTCGCCGGTAACAGGGAGGAAGGCGGTGTACAGCTCGCCGGTAACAGGGAGGGAGGCGATGTACAGCTCGCCGGTAACAGGGAGGGAGGCGATGTACAGCTCGCCGGTAACAGGGAGGGAGGCGATGTACAGCTCGCCGGTAACAGGGAGGGAGGCGGTGTACAGCTCGCCGGTAACAGGGAGGGAGGCGGTGTACAGCTCGCCGGTAACGGGGAGGGAGGCGATGTACAGCTCGCCGGTAACGGGGAGGGAGGCGATGTACAGCTCGCCGGTAACAGGGAGAGAGGCGATGTACAGCTCGCCGGTAACAGGGAGGGATGGAGGCGATGTACAGCTCGCCGGTAACAGGGAGGGAGGCGATGTACAGCTCGCCGGTAACAGGGAGGAAGGCGATGTACAGCTCGCCGGTAACAGGGAGGGAGGCGGTGTACAGCTCGCCGGTAACAGGGAGGGAGGCGATGTACAGCTCGCCGGTAACAGGGAGGGAGGCGGTGTACAGCTCGCCGGTAACAGGGAGGGAGCCGATGTACAGCTCGCCGGTAACAGGGAGGGAGGCGATGTACAGCTCGCCGGTAACAGGGAGGGAGGCGATGTAAAGCTCGCCGGTAACAGGGAGCGAGGCGATGTACAGCTCGCCGGTAACAGGGAGGGAGGCGATGTACAGCTCGCCGGTAACAGGGAGGGAGGCGATGTACAGCTCGCCGGTAACAGGGAGGGAGGCGATGTACAGCTCGCCGGTAACAGGGAGGGAGGCGATGTACAGCTCGCCGGTAACAGGGAGGGAGGGAGGCGATGTACAGCTCGCCGGTAACAGGGAGGGAGGCGATGTACAGCTCGCCGGTAACAGGGAGCGAGGCGATGTACAGCTCGCCGGTAACAGGGAGGGAGGCGATGTACAGCTCGCCGGTAACAGGGAGGGAGGCGATGTACAGCTCGCCGGTAACAGGGAGGGAGGCGGTGTACAGCTCGCCGGTAACAGGAAGGGAGGCGGTGTACAGCTCGCCGGTAACAGGGAGGGAGGCGATGTACAGCTCGCCGGTAACAGGGAGGAAGGCGATGTACAGCTCGCCGGTAACAGGGAGGGAGGCGATGTACAGCTCGCCGGTAACAGGGAGGGAGGCGATGTACAGCTCGCCGGTAACAGGGAGGGAGGCGATGTACAGCTCGCCGGTAACAGGGAGGGAGGCGATGTACAGCTCGCCGGTAACAGGGAGGGAGGCGATGTACAGCTCGCCGGTAACAGGGAGGGAGGCGATGTACAGCTCGCCGGTAACAGGGAGGGAGGCGATGTACAGCTCGCCGGTAACAGGGAGGGAGGCGATGTACAGCTCGCCGGTAACAGGGAGGGAGGCGATGTACAGCTCGCCGGTAACAGGGAGGAAGGCGGTGTACAGCTCGCCGGTAACAGGGAGGGAGGCGATGTACAGCTCGCCGGTAACAGGGAGGGAGGCGATGTACAGCTCGCCGGTAACAGGGAGGGAGGCGATGTACAGCTCGCCGGTAACAGGGAGGGAGGCGATGTACAGCTCGCCGGTAACAGGGAGGGAGGCGATGTACAGCTCGCCGGTAACAGGGAGGGAGGCGATGTACAGCTCGCCGGTAACAGGGAGGGAGGCGATGTACAGCTCGCCGGTAACAGGGAGGGAGGCGATGTACAGCTCGCCGGTAACAGGGAGGGAGGCGGTGTACAGCTCGCCGGTAACAGGAAGGGAGGCGGTGTACAGCTCGCCGGTAACAGGGAGGGAGGCGATGTACAGCTCGCCGGTAACAGGGAGGAAGGCGGTGTACAGCTCGCCGGTAACAGGGAGGGAGGCGATGTACAGCTCGCCGGTAACAGGGAGGGAGGCGATGTACAGCTCGCCGGTAACAGGGAGGGAGGCGATGTACAGCTCGCCGGTAACAGGGAGGGAGGCGATGTACAGCTCGGCGGTAACAGGGAGGGAGGCGATGTACAGCTCGCCGGTAACAGGGAGGGAGGCGATGTACAGCTCGCCGGTAACAGGGAGCGAGGCGGTGTACAGCTCGCCGGTAACAGGGAGGGAGGCGATGTACAGCTCGCCGGTAACAGGGAGGGAGGCGGTGTACAGCTCGCCGGTAACAGGGAGGGAGGCGGTGTACAGCTCGCCGGTAACAGGGAGGGAGGCGATGTACAGCTCGCCGGTAACAGGGAGGGAGGCGATGTACAGCTCGCCGGTAACAGGGAGGGAGGCGATGTACAGCTCGCCGGTAACAGGGAGGGAGGCGATGTACAGCTCGCCGGTAACAGGGAGGGAGGCGATGTACAGCTCGCCGGTAACAGGGAGGGAGGCGATGTACAGCTCGCCGGTAACAGGGAGCGAGGCGGTGTACAGCTCGCCGGTAACAGGGAGGGAGGCGATGTACAGCTCGCCGGTAACAGGGAGGGAGGCGGTGTACAGCTCGCCGGTAACAGGGAGGGAGGCGATGTACAGCTCGCCGGTAACAGGGAGGGAGGCGGTGTACAGCTCGCCGGTAACAGGGAGGGAGGCGATGTACAGCTCGCCGGTAACAGGGAGGGAGGCGGTGTACAGCTCGCCGGTAACAGGGAGCGAGGAGATATACAGCTCGCCGGTAACAGGGAGGCGGTGTACAGCTCGCCGGTAACAGGGAGGGAGGCGATGTACAGCTCGCCGGTAACAGGGAGGGAGGCGGTGTACAGCTCGCCGGTAACAGGGAGCGAGGAGATATACAGCTCGCCGGTAACAGGGAGGCGGTGTACAGCTCGCCGGTAACAGGGAGGGAGGCGATGTACAGCTCGCCGGTAACAGGGAGGAAGGCGATGTACAGCTCGCCGGTAACAGGGAGGGAGGCGATGTACAGCTCGCCGGTAACAGGGAGCGAGGCGATGTACAGCTCGCCGGTAACAGGGAGGGAGGCGATGTACAGCTCGCCGGTAACAGGGAGCGAGGCGATGTACAGCTCGCCGGTAACAGGGAGGAAGGCGATGTACAGCTCGCCGGTAACAGGGAGGGAGGCGATGTACAGCTCGCCGGTAACAGGGAGCGAGGCGATGTACAGCTCGCCGGTAACAGGGAGGGAGGCGATGTACAGCTCGCCGGTAACAGGGAGGGAGGCGATGTACAGCTCGCCGGTAACAGGGAGCGAGGCGATGTACAGCTCGCCGGTAACAGGGAGGGAGGCGATGTACAGCTCGCCGGTAACAGGGAGGGAGGCGATGTACAGCTCGCCGGTAACAGGGAGAAAGGCGATGTACAGCTCGCCGGTAACAGGGAGAAAGGCGATGTACAGCTCGCCGGTAACAGGGAGGAAGGCGATGTACAGCTCGCCGGTAACAGGGAGGGAGGCGATGTACAGCTCGCCGGTAACAGGGAGGCGATGTACAGCTCGCCGGTAACAGGGAGGGAGGCGATGTACAGCTCGCCGGTAACAGGGAGGGAGGCGATGTACAGCTCGCCGGTAACAGGGAGGGAGGCGGTGTACAGCTCGCCGGTAACAGGGAGGAAGGCGGTGTACAGCTCGCCGGTAACAGGGAGGGAGGCGATGTACAGCTCGCCGGTAACAGGGAGGAAGGCGATGTACAGCTCGCCGGTAACAGGGAGGGAGGCGATGTACAGCTCGCCGGTAACAGGGAGGGAGGCGATGTACAGCTCGCCGGTAACAGGGAGGGAGGCGGTGTACAGCTCGCCGGTAACAGGGAGGGAGGCGATGTACAGCTCGCCGGTAACAGGGAGGGAGGCGATGTACAGCTCGCCGGTAACAGGGAGGGAGGCGATGTACAACT